>NC_064615.1:364611004-364911893 GCF_023898315.1 Schistocerca nitens | reverse complement strand
AAGCAGCGATTGTGAAATGACCAGTCGTGTTTGTGCGACCAGTCGCCTGTAACCGATCTGTAGCCGGCAGCGGATATGCTGACACTGTAGCGGCAAGTGGAAGACATCAGCTCTCTAGTAATCTTAATCGGACTATGGTGCTCTATCTTACAACACACGGTTGAGTCATTGCTGGGCAATTTAAGTCAAAAGACTACAATTGCAGAACAAAACGAAAGGAGGCCGGTTTGGACGGGGAAGTTATACAGGACAGGCCTGTCTGATTAAATTGTGCCGTGCGGGATTAGCCGAGAGTTCTGAGGCTCTGCAGTCACGGACTGTGGGACTGGTCCCGGCGGAGGTTCGAGTCCTCCCTCGGGCATCGGTGTGTGTGTTTGTCCTTAGGATAATTTAGGTTAAGTAGTGTGTAAGCTTAGGGACTGATGACCTTAGCAGTTAAGTCTCATAAAATTTCACACACATTTGAACATTTTTTTTTATTAAATTGTACTTAGGACCAATTTGTCTGTTTTTCCTATTACCTTCCTTTGTCCTACTTGCTGTAGAGGTACATATGGTGGACGTGTTACTGTTGATTGTGTCTGTCTGTTTATGTTGTACGTCTGGTTTTAACATAAGGTGTCGGCCTTGGTTAGCTGCATTTTATGATTAGGTAGTGGGTTAAGTCTTTTATTGGATATGCTTGTGTTCTCCAGCTGGTGTGCCTGTTTATATTACTTGATGGCCCTTTATTGTACAAAATTCTTTTAATCTCGGAGGGGCTGTATGTTACTGATATCTTACACATTTTCTTAGTTTAGTGCTTTGTCATTTTCGTTATGTATTCGTGCACATTTCTGTAAAACTGATTAATTCCAGTGGGGCAAAGTTTTAATGATGTCTTCTACTATTGTATTAAGGCTCTCGTGTCATTTGATAACTCAGCGACGTTTTGTGAAGTTTAAACTCAGCGATGTTTCCTTATTTGTTCCTTCTTAGGCATGCACTCTGTGTTTACTGTTTAATAAACTGGATTAACATTTTGCTACAGAACCCCAGCCGCCTTATCCTCCCAACGTCTCCTGCTCCACAGTTACTAAAATCATCCTCGTCTTTTGATTTACATTTCCCTTACAGATGTCATGTTTGTTTATGGAACTCTGGCTGTGGATGGTAAGGTGAAAGATATTCATATCCTTAGCAGAACTGTACATGGTCAACCACAAGCTCTGTTAAGGTCACCTGAATATCTGCGTCCAACCCGAACGAGTACTCAACGAATAGCACCGAATAGTCTGTAAATGTGGATAGGAGCTCTAGGTTGTATTGGCGATCACCTAGGATTATTAACGGGCAAAGGTTCTACATGCATCACCACGGCAGAATTGATTTGCTTCGAGCTCATGAAGGAGCACATTTATCTCATCTATCTTTCCTTCTTTCTCCTTGCTTCTCGTTTCCTTCTCTCTTGCTTCCCAGTGATTCCCTGCACAGTTTCGTTTCGTACATTAAACACTTGTTTTATCAACCATCCTCTGCTGCGACTTGCTGGTAGATGTTTTTCCCCGGTTTACTGATCAACTTATCAACAGTCAGTTCTGTGCATAAGGCACTGTAACATTACTTAGTAAATTTAACAGTCACGGCCACTTGGATTACATTACTTGTTATGGCTCTTACATCGAATGTGAATCACCGGTTCGCCTTTTGTGGGCATTCCTTTTTGAGGTGTATTTTCTCTTCACAAGGTTCACAGATATGTTTGTCTCTACTTACAGGATGCCCGTAACAGAGGACGGAGAAAAATTTAGGAATACATTCTCTCGGTTGAACCGTAAATTATCCTAGGATAAAGAGTTAAAGGAATATGACATCGGAGAAAGGAAGAAATTAAAGACGAATACATCTTATTTAAGATATTAAATTTGATAGAGAGTTGCAAAAGCTGCAGATGCAAAGGGCATGTTCCGATGCCGTCGCTGCGGGGACAGTTCAAGCATATCGTCGTTGCGTCTCTCTTCCATTGCATACAAGCGGTGCATATCGGCCATCTCTTCAACAGTAAACCTATCCACATTGGTGTCTATTTTTCTTAACGTAAAACTAGTACTACAGAAAAACAAACCCGACAGAGAACCGAGCACTAACGAATGCAGACTTGAGGGCTAAGAGTGAACTGGGCATTACTGTTGTGAGCAGCAAATACTGTGAGTGATTGGAACAGATTTGTTTTCAAAGACATTTCATAGGATCGGCATTTGCGCTATTGTGTAGGTATTTTCAGTGCAGTGCAGATAAAAAGATGAGTCAGGGTAAGATGTCAAACGAAATTCAACGACTCTGTAACAAGCAGCCGAAGAACGGGCGTCCCGTATACAAAAGTACTCAGAAAATATCTCTGAACAACCTCCGAACTTTGTTGGCAGAGTTCGAGTTCACTCTGTATAGCTAAAGCCTTTCGGAGCACTTCTTGCAGTACCCTCGTACGTCCTCAGGAAAAGGATGTTGATAACTACTGCTTGAGTATGTCTGATCATAGCTGAATAGATCCTTTTTTTTTATCATACGCGATTCACGCTTTATTACTTACAAGGCATCTTGACTATCATGAAAAAAAAAAAATATATATATATATATATATATATATATATATATATATATATATATATACACCTTGGTTTACATTTTGGCTTAGCGCCCCCCTGTTTCGCTTGCGTTGACTGTAGGGACTGCGCACATTATTATTATTATTACTATTTTATCGAATCTTTATGTTGGTCACAGATTGCAACACCTTCTAAACTTTTCACGCTGGTTAAGGCCATAAAAGCACGGTCTTTTCCGAATGTGCTTCTGACCAAAAAGCGATTCTGGTAAACTGACGTCCAAGGTTTTTCTTGAACATGCCTTTTGCATTTTTGTAGCGATCTTTCCATAAAAACTTATGTGTACTAACACATATTTACTATATCTAACTGAGAAATGAAATACCGGTTTTTCATAGGTTTAGCTTTAAAATGTTTTTAATATAACGAAATATTTTTTAAAGAAATTTCATCCCCTATTTCACACCATGAGACGTTGCATTTCGAAAAGCAGTGAAACGCGTATTTTTGAAATTTCTAAAAGAGAAGCCAAATAGAAATTTTCATAGATTTAAATTTTGAAAACGATTTCGTAGTGAAATAATTTTCATCTCATATTTCGTTTCCTTAGGCCAAAAACAATGAAACAAGTATTTTTTTAATTTCTAACCGATAAGCCAAATACCAGTTTTCATAGATGTAGCTTTAAAAATGCTTTAGTAGCTGTTAATAATGATTAATTTTCAAAATGCGTTCATCCACTATTTTACGCACTTACCTGATAAATGTACGAAAATGCTGACTGAGAAACGAAATACAAATTTTCGTAGTTCTAGCTTTAACATTGGCTTATTCGCGATATATTTCCCGAAAGCCTTTCGTGCACTGTTTCATCCCGTTACGAGTGGTATTTGTAACAGTCCATTGTTAAACGGCATTTACAATAAAAGCCCCAAGTCTCTATCCTTAGCAGTTTTGGTTGGGCGGTAATGAGTCATTGAATCAGTCTGGCTCTGTTTCAGCCCCATAGGGGTTGAATTTCAAAACACTGTGAAACGCGCATTTGCCCGCATCTCGTGGTCGTGCGGTAGCGTTCTCGCTTCCCACGCCCGGGTTCCCGGGTTCGATTCCCGGCGGGGTCAGGGATTTTCTCTGCCTCGTGATGGCTGGGTGTTGTGTGCTGTCCTTAGGTTAGTTAGGTTTAAGTAGTTCTAAGTTCTAGGGGACTTATGACCACAGCAGTTGAGTCCCATAGTGCTCAGAGCCATTTGAACCATTTTTTTGAAACGCGCATTTTTTTCATTTCCAACCGCCAACCTAAACACCAATATTCATAGATTTAGCCTCTAAAATGCTTTTATAACGTAATACTTCCATAAAAACTTTCGTTCCCTATTTCATCCCCATACGTGTTAAATTTGCAAAAACTGTGAAACTTGTAATTTTTAACACCGATTAAAAAATAAAAATTTTCGTAGATTTAACTATAAAAATGCTTTCATATTGAAATATTTCATAAAACATTTTACACAGTACTTCAATCCCTTAGGGTTTCACTTTCCAAAATCACTGAAACACGTATTTTTTTGGTTTGTAACCAGTTCTCAAAGATGTAGCTTTAAAGATACGTTAGTACTTATTTAATAAAAATTTTTTCAAGAAATGTTCACCCACTTATTGGCCCCAAAGAGGTCAAATTTCCAGAAATGTAGAAATACTTATTTTCGTAGGCCTAGTTTCGAAATTTCTTTAGTTACAATATATTTTTAAGAAACATTTAATCCCATATTTCACCCAGTTGCGGATGGAATTTAAAAAAAAATCGCTTCTTAACAAAGTCTACAGCAAAAGAACAACACCCTCTCCAATGTTTAAGTTTCTGTCGGTAGCGGTTTGAGCTGAGCGATGATCAGTCAGTCAGTCAGGCCTATGCCTTTGTATACTGTATATAGATTATAAACAATTCTGGTTCTTTGTGTTTGTCTGCCATGTAGCAGTCATCTAAAACTTATAGTTACGAAGTTCGCAGAAGCTGATCTACACTCCTGGAAATGGAAAAAAGAACACATTGACACCGGTGTGTCAGACCCACCATACTTGCTCCGGACACTGCGAGAGGGCTGTACAAGCAATGATCACACGCACGGCACAGCGGACACACCAGGAACCGCGGCGTTGGCCGTCGAATGGCGCTAGCTGCGCAGCATTTGTGCACCGCCGCCGTCAGTGTCAGCCAGTTTGCCGTGGCATACGGAGCTCCATCGCAGTCTTTAACACTGGTAGCATGCCGCGACAGCGTGGACGTGAACCGTATGTGCAGTTGACGGACTTTGAGCGAGGGCGTATAGTGGCCATGCGGGAGGCCGGGTGGACGTACCGCCGAATTGCTCAACACGTGGGGCGTGAGGTCTCCACAGTACATCGATGTTGTCGCCAGTGGTCGGCGGAAGGTGCACGTGCCCGTCGACCTGGGACCGGACCGCAGCGACGCACGGATGCACGCCAAGACCGTAGAATCCTACGCAGTGCCGTAGGGGACCGCACCGCCACTTCCCAGCAAAGTAGGGACACTGTTGCTCCTGGGGTATCGGTGAGGACCATTCGCAACCGTCTCCATGAAGCTGGGCTACGGTCCCGCACACCGTTAGGCCGTCTTCCGCTCACGCCCCAACATCGTGCAGCCCGCCTCCAGTGGTGTCGCGACAGGCGTGAATGGAGGGACGAATGGAGACGTGTCGTCTTCAGCGATGAGAGTCGCTTCTGCCTTGGTGCCAATGATGGTCGTATGCGTGTTTGGCGCCGTGCAGGTGAGCGCCACAATCAGGACTGCATACGACCGAGGCACACAGGGCCAACACCCGGCATCATGGTGTGGGGAGCGATCTCCTACACTGGCCGTACACCACTGGTGATCGTCGAGGGGACACTGAATAGTGCACGGTACATCCAAACCGTCATCGAACCCATCGTTCTACCATTCCTAGACCGGCAAGGGAACTTGCTGTTCCAACAGGACAATGCACGTCCGCATGTATCCCGTGCCACCCAACGTGCTCTAGAAGGTGTAAGTCAACTACCCTGGCCAGCAAGATCTCCGGATCTGTCCCCCATTGAGCATGTTTGGGACTGGATGAAGCGTCGTCTCACGCGGTCTGCACGTCCAGCACGAACGCTGGTCCAACTGAGGCGCCAGGTGGAAATGGCATGGCAAGCCGTTCCACAGGACTACATCCAGCATCTCTACGATCGTCTCCATGGGAGAATAGCAGCCTGCATTGCTGCGAAAGGTGGATATACACTGTACTAGTGCCGACATTGTGCATGGTTTGTTGCCCGTGTCTATGTGCCTGTGGTTCTGTCAGTGTGATCATGTGATGTATCTGACCCCAGGAATGTGTCAATAAAGTTTCCCCTTCCTGGGACAATGAATTCACGGTGTTCTTATTTCAATTTCCAGGAGTGTATATCTGTTCTTTTTCCTGTTTGACGATTGCTCTTCTTCTGCTTACTGCTACATGAAATTTCGTTTTCATAGCAGTAGGACATGAAAAGTAGTTTTGGAGTTATGTTTTGGAACGTGTTGCCAGCCATTGAATGTTATTGTGAATGTCTTTTCGTAGTATCAATGATCTCTCTCTCTCTCTCTCTCTCTCTCTCTCTCTGTGTGTGTGTGTGGGGGGGGGGGGTGCGTGTATTTGTTTTTATGATAATGGAATGTAGTCAAATTAAATCGGGCGATGCTGAGGGGATTAGATTAGGAAATGAGACACTGAAAGTAGTAAAGGAGTTTTGCTATTTAGGGAGTAAAATAACTGATGATGGTCGAAGTAAGGATATAAAATGTAGACGCAATGGCAAGGAAATCGTTTCTGAAGAAGAGAAATTTGTTAACATCGAGTATAGATTTAAGTGTCAGGAAGTCGTATCTGAAAGTATTTGTATGGAGTGTAGCCATGTATGGAAGTGAAACATGGACGATAACCAGTTTGGACAAGAAGAGAATAGAAGCTTTAGAAATGTGGTGCTACAGAAGAATGCTGAAGATAAGGTGGGTAGATCACGTAACTAATGAGGAGGTATTGAATAGGATTGGGGAGAAGAGAAGTTTGTGGCACAACTTGACTAGAAGAAGGGATCGGTTGGTAGGACATGTTTTGAGGCATCAAGGGATCACAAATTTAGCATTGGAGGGCAGCGTGGAGGGTAAAAATCGTAGAGGGAGACCAAGAGATGAATACACTAAGCAGATTCAGAAGGATGTAGGTTGCAGTAGGTACTGGGAGATGAAGAAGCTTGCACAGGATAGAGTAGCATGGAGAGCTGCATCAAACCAGTCTCAGGACTGAAGACCACAACAACAACAAATGATTAGATGTGGATATACAAACTTACATTTCTATTTTTGTTTTTTTTTTTTAATTTTAGTAATAATTATCAACAAATTCCACGCATTTGAGAGGGACAGGAAAACAAAATCTGAAGATGTTAAGCACAGTTATTCTCCAAACACTGATGTACTAAAATCAAGATGCCAGCAGTACTTAATTAGATTAATAACCGGAAAGCACGCAGGCGAAGAAATTTCCCTTATACAGTCACCTTGCGGATACCGTCTCCTGCAGCTAGGGACGAGATTCACTCTCGTTCGAATCGCCCAAGTTCTCTGGCGAATTCGCTACAAAACGACGACAGTGCTACCTTCCCCAAGCATCCACGTGAAGAAAATGAGGTTATGGTAGGAAGTATTTATTTCGTAGCAAGAGCAAGCGTGGCTCAATTAATATAGTTTCAAAAACATATCATTTTAATTAAGAAATCCTTCCAAGGATTTTTAAGGCAATATTCGCGCAATTCAGGAGCTATTAAACTACACGAACGTATTTTATATGCATTGCACTATGAGTTTACTGCTTGTGATTTGTTTTTACTCTGTCTACTGTCGATGGAAATACATATTTATTCCGAACGTTTCACAAGCAAAGTTTCTGAATTATTCAATTTATACTAAAGCTGCGTTTGGTTCTTGCTATCGACTAATACCTATCGAGAAAGGAAACATATATTAAAAAAATATTTTGTTTCCAAATGATTTTTCTATTTATAGGTAAAGTATCATGTAAGATAAAGAGTATCACGCTGTTGTTGCATTTGGTTCTCGCTATTGTTTAACACATTCTGAGAGAAGAAGCATATAATTTCAAATAAAACGACTTGTACTCTGTCCGTGGCTGTTGATGTTTCATTAACCGACACAGTGTGTAGTTTGTAGTAGATGGTAACGCCCGTTGTGTTTTCTGTAAACATAACGAAGGCTTTTACTGTAAATGTTGCTTACTCTCAGTCTCCATGAAATAGTGCAAAGTGCACGAATTTACCTTTCTTTTGTTAGTGGTGCCGGTAACATAACTGATTTAGGTGGAGTTAAAACCTCCTTCTTTATTTTAAGGAACGGGGGCACATTGTTAGAAACATCACGAAAATTGATGTGCATAACGAATCTTATTTATGGCCATCGTTATGAAAGTGAACAACCTCCAGTCACGTGTCAAACCGTCGCATACAGGTGCTGGGAAAGAAAGTCAACGATGTCCCTCACGCTAGTGTGACGTGTCCCATCACATCACTGTAACGTCGGAAAATAGGATCACGCAGCGCAAACGATGTCTTGACTACGCTCATAAGCTGCGCGAAGTATCTGAAGAACGAGAAATTCTCGGTGCGTCCGAGACACCACAACTCGCCATTCGATTCCTAGCCTCAGCTTCTCGAGGAGGATCCAATTTCACACCTTCTTCCAATATCTCCCGGTATTTGAAAACGAGGACGCAGCTGTGGAACTACTAGTTGAGCCACGAATTGCATCTGCCACTTCACGCAGTGGCTTCTACCTAACCAACAGGTTGTAACGGTTTGGATATCTCTTGTTCACGTTGCAGAAGTACTGCTTCCTGTTTATTCATGTGTAAACGAATACCCTCAAACAAACTTCGTACCATGTATCAAACGCCGGTTCAGATTATGTTTATTCGTTGAGGATGCTGCATTTCGTACGAAGGCCGACTGTGTCTTATTTGGCAAACTCAAAAGAATGGCATCAGACTTGTGCATCTTTCCTTGCGAGGTAAATGTTAGGAGCAACGTACAGCAGATGGATGGTGAGCAACAGATGGCAGTTTCACGAAGGCAAGGCTGGTGCTTTGGGTTTGGCAATATTGCCTGGTAAAACGATGCTAAATATTAGCGTTTGCTCAGCACAGTTATCACTGAAGGTTAATTCAAACTTGGTTTTATTTTCTCAAAACCTTCTTTCATTACAGGAACCTATCTGATACGTTTGTTTTTCTGCGTATCTGTGACTATTCGATAAGAAATAGAGAGCTTTTTGATACTAATAGTTCTGATATAGATATTGTAAATGGAGATGCTGACGATGCCATTCTATGATCACAGCGAGCAACATCTGAAGACGGTGAAGAGGTGCCCATAACGAAGCTACAGTAGTACCAACACAGCCTCCATAACTTACGTAATTTTTAAGTAGATGCAATAACACCAGACCTCGCCTAGTACCAATACACGTGAAACAAGAAATTAAAAGAATCATACCTTTTTTTGCATTTTACTACATTTTTTCATTCCTTGGTCGTCGGTATAAGTTTCTGATTCAAATTCGATCTCTATGGTAAGGAAGATATTATTTAAATACTTTCAGTGATATTTGAGTGATTGCTTAGCGACAAAAAAATTGGATATTAGGGGAAAAGCAATGATACAGTTATACGATGTCTCCTGATAGAGAAATATTTTATGGGCATTTCATTTACTGTCTTTGCAGTTTTGAGTTGTCTTCTGTGCCACAGATCAATATGAGGTTGGGGAATGTTAATGACATCAGGAATCACATGAGGCATTGGTCTCAAAAAATATGTTCTGGTCGAATATGAATGGCTGAGGAAATTTTGACAAGGTAATGAGATACAATGATACTACTGCACCCATAATATAGCATGATAATGTTAATTTGGATTTTCTGGCAAGATTTATTATCAATTTTCCCCTTGAGATACAGGAAAACACTACATATTTTGATATATTTTGCCATTGCTACTTAGAACGTTACGTACAACAGTGTCAACAACAGTAGAAAAATAACAAATGAAGCGAATAATTTATTACGTTTTGTTAAACAATGAATATTACGAGATGTAATAGTGACATTGAAGACTGAAATGTCATTAGCGGCTGTGCTGATACTGAAAAAGACAAAGAAAGCGATTAAAGAGAAAATAAATTCAGCCACTATCACCACTGGCGTAAAGAAATAAGTTTATTTATCACATAACAGAAATGGTTACCGGAAAAGAGAGCAGGTCAAAAAAAAAAAATTACTTACCAGACATAGCAGAAACGGTTACGGAAAAAGAAAGCAGGTCAAGAAGCAGGGATCATTGGTGAAAGGTATGATATGTTCTCAATGAATGTTGTTCCTGTGCTTCGCTTCAGAATAAAGGAGTTTCGAAAATGTTAGTTCTTCTTGGAACATAAGAGTGTAATCATTTGTAATGTAACTTTCTGTATTTTCTCTCAAATTTTAGGACGAATACAACGTTAGACTCATCAAAATACTGTATTTGTTCTGGTATATCATATTTCGTGCCTTTAAATAGAAAGGGAACTTTTAATCCATGTGATACTGTTTCACATTGAAAAGAAGAGTGTATGATACGAAAGAAAGTAACGTTTATTTTTTTCATGGCGTCATTTTGTCTCGGTAGCAAACGGATGTATCCACATATGCTATATAGCCTGCAAAACTGTAAAAACAACAAAAATATTTCTGATTGTTGCAGTTCAAAGACAAACGCCTTTCTCACTTTCTACCGTAATACTGATTTTACTCCAAAGGTTCCAGAATACAATACGATACCCGTGACGTATTAGGATACCTAGCCATTTCATGTAGGCTAATTATAATCAATGCAGCCCCATAAGTAAACTGTTGTAGATATTCCATGTAGTTCTCATTTAATTTCGGTGTAATGGTAGGGTTACTACCTTCGTCAAGTCAAAAAACGGGACGCTTCAAACAAAAGGTAGCACTTAATATATTGTATGCGCAATTCTTACTAACGTTCGTCGGCTTTTATTCTCACGCCGAAACTCAATTCTATAGAACTGCAGGATTCGTTATCGTTTACTTTTATACTATAGTCATTTACAATGTCTATAAGGCTGCCAAGGGTCGTCTTATCTTTCATGCTGAGGACAGCGAATTTCGTAAAAGCCGAGGTTTCGAAATTAAACCGCTTATTTAGGTAGTTTGGGCTTTCCTGATAAACGTTAGCAGCAGTTTTCCTAAATTTGTCCTGACCTGATTTGCTGAATCCCTTATTTTGATTCAAATTAAAACAAAAGAATTTACTAATATAGATGCAAAGTTTTTGTTTAAAAATTATAAAATCTCACAGAGTTCTATAGGTTGAGTTACCCGGTTTTCAAGCTGTAAAATTGTTAATGTGACAAAACTGATATCGTTACGTACCTTCATACAACAAAAGGAAGTGAGCGTTTATATTCTTCGCTGACACCTTTCACGGAAGTCGATCTTAAAGGACTGGTCTCCTCTTTCCCTTTCCCTTCTCTATGCTTCCAAATGCGGAACCAACACAGTTCTTACCAGCATCTCATATTTTGTACGTCCGCAATGAAGTTTTGGACTTAATTTCGAATCTTTTGAAAATTGTACTACTTAGGTTAAGCTTGCTGAAATATCGTTGTCAATAAAATAATGCTTTAAGCTAAAAAAATTCGCATGAGAGAAAATGTTCATCTTTCCTCTGATAAATACACTACTGGCCATTAAAATTGCTACACCAAGAAGAAATGCAGATGACAAACGGGCATTCATTGGACAAATATATTATACTAGAACTGACATGTGATTACATTTTCACGCAGTTTGGGGGCATAGATCTTGAGAAATCAGTACCCGTAACAACCACCTCTGGCCGTAATAACAGCCTTGATACCCCTGGGCATTGAGTCAAACAAATCTTTGAAGGCGTGTACAGGTACAGCTACCTATGCAGCTTCAACACAATACCACAGTTCATCAAGAGTAGTGACTGGCCTATTGTGACGAGCCAGTTGCTCGGCCACCATTGACCAGGCGTTTTCAATTGGCGAGAGATCTGGAGAATGTTCTGGCCAGGGCAGCAGTCGAACATTTTCTGTATCCAGAAAAGCCCGTACAGGACCTGCTACATGCGGTCGTGCATTATCCTGCTGAAATGTAGGGTTTCGCAGGGCTCGAATAAAGGGTAGAGCCAAGGATCGTAACACATCCACTGTTCAAAGTGCCGTCAATGGCGAACAAGAGGTGACCGAGACGTGTAACCAATGGCACCCCATACCACCACGCCTGCTGATACGCCATTATGGCGATGACGAATACACGCTTCCAATATGCGTTCACCGCGATGACGCCAAACACGGATGCGACCATCATGATGCTGTAAACAGAACCTGGATTAATCTGAAAAATAACGTTTTGCCATTCGTGCACCGGGGTTCGTCGTTGAGTACACCATCGCAGGCGCTCCTGTCTGTGATGCAGCGCAAGGGTAACCGCAGCCATGGTCTCCGAGCTGATAGTCCATGCTGCTGCAAACGTCGTCGAACTGTTCGTGCAGATGGTTGTTGTCTTGCAAATGTCCCCATGTGTTGACTCAGGGATCGAGACGTGGCTGCACGATCCGTTACAGCCATGTGGATAGGATGGCTGTCATCTCGACTGCTAGTGATGAGAGGCCGTTGGGATCCAGCACGGCGTTCCGTATTACCCTCCTGAACCCACCGATTCTATATTCTGCTAACAGTCATTGGATCTCGACCAACGCGAGCAGCGATGTCGCGATACGATAAACCGCAATCGTGATAGGCTACAATCCGACCTTTATCAAAGCCAGAAACGTGATGGTACGCATTTCTCCTCCTTACACGAGGTATCACAACAACGTTTCACCAGGCAACGCCGGGCAACTGCTGTTTGTGTATGATAAATCGGTTGGAAACTTTCCTCATGTCAGCACTTTGTAGGTGTCGCCACCGTCGCCAACCTTGTGTGAATGCTCTGAAAAGCTAATCATTTGCATATCACAGCATCTTCTTCCTTTCTGTTAAATTTCGTGTCTGTAGCGCGTCATCTTCATGGTGTAGCGATTTTAATGGCCAGTAGTGTACTTCATCACCGCCCCAATACCCACACATTCTTATTGGGACGGAAGCAAGCGGGACACACTGTACACTATACCGTCATTTCATCACCACCTTTAGCTCAGCAACTTTGAACTATTTACCCTCTAACTAATCATTACGAAATGTGCACACACACTTAATTTTATACTTTCAGGTTTCCTTCTGAATGTCATAATTGTCATCACTGCACTCAATAGCACTGTTATTTTTTTCCATTTAATCTACTGAGGATCTTAAATGTGGATCGGACTTCGGAAAACCCTAAAACCACCAAAATATTAAAAATGTTTTGCTCTCTCGCAACAGTGAAAGTATGAAACATCTAAATTTTCCTTCTCTCAGTCACTCCATAAATATAACTGCCTCTTCAATACAAACTATCGTGAAAATAAAGCGTCGAAACAACTGACTTTTAAACCTACTGACATATTTCTGTCTCATGTATATTACATATGAAGGCTTTGGCTAACAAGAATAAGATATAAACCCCAGGATATGAAATTAAAAATTATATAATACGGTATAAAAAAGTAAAAGAAGTAAACGAAAAACGGGTCTTGAGGGTGTCCCGTCATACATTAACATGAGCCCTGTAGTAATTGCACAGCCTGCATTTCCTTTGTTGTTCGCGGATGGTACGTGTCTTGGGTAACTTTCTGTAAACTGACATGTACACTACTTGCACAGTGGATACCAAAATCTCATAGAACTGGGTATGGTATTCTGGTGCTACATCTCTGCACGTGTGTAGATTTTCTGACATAATGTTATTACAAAGTGGATGCGACGATCTTTTAGTCTTAGGTAAGAACCAAATACTCTCAACTTGCTTTCAAATGGCCGATAATGCAAAATTATGACACGCCTATCAATTCTGTTAAAATACACTTATGTTCAGAAAAAAACACAACACCATGAACTACTACAGATAGTACATTCATATTCACATGACATGCACTTAAGTATGTTCTGCAGAAATGATTAGCATTTAAACTATAAGAACCCACGTGCAGTTTGCCTAGAGGCCCTAAGCGAACCGTACCGTGAAATCAGTGCGTTTGAAAGAGGGTGCATTATTGGCTAGAGAGAATGTGATCCATCCATCCGGGAAGTTGTTGCTCGTGTGGGACAAAGTGTTTCCGCAGTGCAACGGGTGACTGTAGAATGGTCCAAGGAAGGCCGTAGAACATGACGAAATGAATTAGGTCGCACCACCCAGTTCACTCCCCTAGAAGATCGACACCTCATCCTAATGACACTGCTGGACAGATCTGCTTTCTCCTCGTCTCTAGCCCAACAGTGGAACACATTGTACGCTTTCAGGGGTGAGAGTCCGTCGCCGTTTATTACGGCATAGTTTACGTGCACGTCGTCCGCTTCTCCGCCTACATTTGACGAATGTGCAGAAGAATGCTGGACGTCAGTGGTGTATAGAACGACGTCAGTGGGGGCAGGAATGGCATCAGATATTGTTTCCGGACGAATCCAGGTTCTGTCTGATTGAAAATCACCGCTGACAGGGGGATCGGAATCACAGTAACTGCATTCGCACAAGGCATACAGCGCCAGCTCAAGGCCTTATGGTGTAGGGTTGTTATTCGGTACAACCACAAATCGCGGTTCGTGCGTGTCCAGGTCACTGTGACTGGTGTGACCTACATGAATGACATCCTGCGACTCATAACCATACCCTTTCTGCACAGCAACCCAGAGGTCAATTTTCAGCAAGACAATGCACTACCACAGGTTGCTGGACGAACATGTGCCTTCTTGGTATCACTGGATGTCAGCCTTTGCCCTGGCCCTCTAGATCACCAGATTTGCCTCTAATTGAAAATGTGTGGGATATGGTGAAACGATGGGTGCAGTGCTGTGACCCAATGCAACCACCACGGATGAACTTGGGAACCAGGTGAATGCAGCACGGATGGTTATACCACAGGATGCCATTCGTGCCTTAGACGCATCTGTACCATCATGTACGGAACTAGTTATCAGGACCCATGGCTGACCCTGTGCCTGTTAAGTAACATGACACATTTTGAACCGAGGTGACTGAAATGCTAATCAATTCTGTAGAACATGTTAATGTACATGTCGCGTGAATATGAACGTCCTATCACTAGTCGTTCAAGGTGCATTTTTTCTGAACATGAGTGTATATCAACTTTAAAATGACACTTGACAACGACTGGTCAGCCAGTTACTGTTGTTTCTAGACATGGTCGTGTTGGAGATTAGCGGTCTACAATTAACGGATTCAGAAAAAGTCTTTTTATTAATTAAGATCGCAATTTGCTATTTTCTTCGTAACTGCACTGCACAACAGAAGTAAAGAATCAATCTTTCGAAACGCCGCACATGTCTCCCTTCGCAACGCGGAAGTTTGAAATTTGGCTCAAAGGTGTCTACAACCTTCCTCTGAAGTGGTGCAAAAACGTGGCGATGTGCCACGTCATCCTTGGGCTTGAGAATGTTTCAAGCAGCACGGGATCGGTATATGCGAAAGAAACGCCAGATCACAGATGTTCATGTGACGTGTAAAATGGGTTAATAATGTTCCATTGGCACCAAATTTCACCACAACTATCGCCACTGTGGACTTCTCCCACGATCGAGAGGTCGTCATAGACCCTCTTACCCACATTTTACCCTTCTTTTGACGGCTCTGCCATGGAGACCAGAACCGCGACGCCCAGCGTTGCAATGACACGGAGTCCTTACGACTGGCCAAGGAAAGTATTGCAGACACACCAGCGCTCAGAATCGACAGGAAAAGGTCTCAGGGGTGCCGATGAAATCACCCCTTTCCTTAGGACGTTGGTTCCCACAAATTTCACTGTCGAGAACGACAGTTTGCACTGCGATGAGCAACACGAAGCCGTTCTTGACAACCTTTGATACTGCTGACATCTCCTCGACAGTTAACCCCCTTCTCTGAGGAAGGGTGGAAGTACTACGTTCCGTTCGAGAGCAATCCATGAAATTTGAATGTGGACAGAAGCAGAAAAGGGCTCTTATGCTTTGCCAATGCTCCTGTTATGCCGTCCTGTGGCATCGTCGTGGATGGGTGCGACATAGACAATGCGTGAATAAAATGGCAAAGGTCCCCCCTAAGCCTCCCCCCCCCCCCCAGCTCGCCAATAATTTCGGTTGCACGTGCTCCCTTACTGAATATTTTAAGAATGTGCCTTTACAAACAAAACCTTCCAAGTAGTGCTAGACGTCTAAAGATAGGCTACTTGATACACTTCCAGTGCCAGTTACCTTCCTGCAGGTGCGAGCCCTACTTGAAATGTTTGTAATGACACATTTTTTTTAAATTCTCATAAATGCGAGGGAGGGGGTATGCCACTGAGGTCCGTTTCCGTTAGGTATGTGTCGATATCCCATCCCTCCATGATCACGCCATAGAAGGGCGTGAAACAGGAACACTGAAGAAGCATAAGAACCGTTTGCACATTCAAGTTTCGTCGAATGTTTATGAAAGGTGCCTAGTAGTTCCCTCCTGTACACCAGAGCAAAAACTGCCTCTCACTGCACTCCAAAGGGGTGAGATCACGTTCGTTGTTGCTGCTAGACCACGATGGCCTTAGAGAACGGTTGCAGCGTCGAGGAGATGTCATCAGCATGAGTGATTGTCGAGAATATCTTCCTATTGCTCATCACACTGCAAACTATCGTTCTCGACAGCGAAATATGTGGGAATTGGCGTCCTAAGGGGAGGGGGTGGTTACACTGATGCCTTTTGTGCCGCTACATGCTGCGTTTTCGTGTCCATTGTGAGCGGCCGTGTGTCTTAGATGTCGACCTCTACCACTCATTAGAAAACGTCATTTCGGCGCTGGGCGTCGTGGTTATGACCTCCATCGCAGAGGGGTCAAACGAATGAGCGAAATGTGGGTAAGAAAAGGTTGTTACGACCTTCCTATTATGGGTCACGTCCACAGCGGCGATGGGCATAATTGTAGAGCAATTCGGTGCCAGTGTGACATCATTAGCCCATTTCACACGTCATGTTAACTTCAGAGTTCTGGCCATTTTCTCGCATATGTTGAAACCGTGCTGTTGGAAGCATCCCCGTAATACAGGGTGACGTCGCACGGAACAACGGTTAGCACCATTACTGCGGAGCGCTATAAACACCTTTGACCCAAACTTTAAAGTTATGCGTTTCAATGAGAGATAATCACGGGGTTTCGCAAAAGTAATCCTTAAATTCTGTTGCGCAGTGTAGTTACGAAGAAAATTGTAAGTTCGGTCCTGAGTAACAAAGTACTTTTTCTGAATCCATAACTGTAAAAATTAGAGATAGTGTACCCCAACGCGACCATGTCAAGAAACAATTGTAACTGGCTGACCAGTCATTCTCAAGTGTCGTTATGAAGTGAATGTATTTCAAGTGAAATGTTATGCGTGTTATAATTTTGCGTCGTCGTCCATCTGACACCAGCTGCTGTATAAATACACTGAAGGGCCAAAGAAATTGGTACAGACATGCGTATTGAAATACAGCGATATCTAAACAGGCAGAATACGGCGCTGCGGCCGGCAACGCCTATGTAAGACAACAAGTGTCCGTCTGGCACACTTGTTAGATCGGTTACTGCTCTACAATGGCAGGTTATCGGGATTTAAGAGTGTTTGAACGTGTTATAGGCGGGGCACGTGCGATGCGACACATCTCCGAGGTAGCGATGCAGTGGGGATTCTCCCGTACGACCATTTCACAAGTGTACCGTGTATATCAGGAATCTGGTGAAACATCCGACATCGCTGCGGCCGGAAAAATATCCTGCAAGAACGGGCCAACGATGACTGACGTCAAGCGTTCAACGTGACAGAAGCGCAACTCATTCGGAAACTGCTGTAGATTTTAAAGCTGTACCATTAACAGGTGTCAGCGTGCAAACCATTCAACGAAACCCCATCGATATGGGCTTTCGGAGCCGGAGGCCCACTCGTGAACCCTTGATGAGTGCAAGACACGAAGTTTTACTCCTTTAAGCCTCTCCTGGGCCCGTCAGTATCGAAATTAGACTGTTGATGACTGGAAACACTTTGCCTGGTCGCACGAGTCTGGTTTCAAATTGTATAGAGCGGGTGCACGTTTACGACTATGGAGACAATGTTCCATGACCTTGAAAGCCAGCAGGGGATTGTCCAAGCTAGTGGAGGCTCTGTAATGGTGTGGGGCGTGTGCAGCTGGAGTGATATGGGACCCCTGATACGTCTAAATACAACCCTGACAGGTGGCACGTACATGAGCATCCTGTCTGATCACCTGCATCCATCCATGCCCATTGTGCATTCCGACGGGCCGGCCGAAGTGGCCGTGCGGTTAAAGGCGCTGCAGTCTGGAACCGCAAGACCGCTACGGTCGCAGGTTCGAATCCTGCCTCTGGCATGGATGTTTGTGATGTCCTTAGGTTAGTTCGGTTTAACTAGTTCTAAGTTCTAGGGGACTAATGACCTCAGCAGTTGAGTCCCATAGTGCTCAGTGCCATTTGAACCATTCCGACGGACTTGGGTAATTCCAGCAGAGCAGTGGGACACCCCACACGTCCATGATTGCTACAGGGTGGCTTCAGGAACACTCTTCTGAGTTGAAGCACTTCTGCTGGCCACCAAACTCGCCAGATATGAGTATTATTGAGCATATCAGGGATGCGTTGTAACGTGCTGTTCAGAAGAGATCTCCACCCTTTCGCATTCTTACGGATTTATGAACAGCCCTGCAGGATTCACTGTGGCAGTTCCCTCCAGCAATACTTCAGACATTAGTCGAGTCCATGCCATGTCGTGTTGCGGCCCTTCTGCGTGCTGGTGGGGGCTCTACACGATATTATACAGGTGTACCAGTTTCTTTGGCTCTTCAGTGTATATCCTAAATTATTTTGCATGCATTGCGATCTTTAGTGACCCCCCCCCCCCCTTTCCCTAAAGCTGCTTCTTAAAGATTTGTAAATTCATCTATTTACCTCCTGTGAGATAAATCAGTCTTCTTTTGCTTCTTAGAATTCTTTTCGCTCATCTACCATACTTCTACCCGGCTTCACCAGCTGGCAACCTCTATTTTAATCACAATTCTACTGCAGTCTCATTTATCTGCTGTCATCCGCTTGCATTGCTCTCTCTCCCACGAATTCCCATTGTTTTCGGAGCGGTTATCAAGTTTTGAATAGTTTTTTCACGGAACTTCCATGACACACTGCCGTAAGTCAGAACTAGTAACATACACATAGTTTATAGAGCGTCTGAAACAGATACATATGGAGCTTAGTTCTTTAAACTGATTTTCGTTAACCAACTTAATGGACTGAAGAGTTTGGTGAGATTAATAAATAGTGCTAAATCCCGGGCAGAATTGTGCTCGTGATTGTTTCAGGCCAGAGCGTACAGACCAGGTTTGCGTGCTTTTCTTGAGTCAGCGGAGACTTTGTGTGACGATTCTCAGCCCAACAATGACTCTGTTTTCTTTTGATACATAATACTTTCAGACGAAATGGTAATAGCTTTCACCTCACCGTACTAGGTTGGTAGAGTTATAAGACACTGGGATCTACCGTAGTTGGTTATTTTTATCCTCACTAAGATGGAATTATCAGTTTTTCTTCCAGCACTTAAGGAGTGTCATCTTCTGCAACCTTCTAGAGAGAAGGAATTCGCTTTCGTCAGCTGATTAGTTATTCTAAAAACCTTCGTTGTGAGATCTTTCTGAACTTTTTTAAAAGTAGCCGGATACAAGGGATAATTAATCATCTTATGCGAATCTTCCTTCTCTGCAGACGATAAGGAGCATCTCTGCAGGACATAAGATTTACCGCCAAACCGTGAGGCTTCCTTAAAATTCACAAAACTAAGGTTTCTTTGAAATGTTTTGTTTATGCTATTGGGTCTTCTACCCACAAGTTGGCGATATACACAGCACCATTGCTGCAACCCTACGTCGATTATATTAGAACCACGGCGCTTTACATCGCGGACTGAAATACATGTGTGTCCGAGTGATAATGGCGTCAGCTTCAGCATCTTTGTTTTCGATGATTCATATGAATGAAGCTATTTCAGAAACACCAGACGTTTTTCCGGGGAAGATATTGACTTTCAAATGGTTCAAATGGCTCTAAGCACTATGGGACTTAACATCTGAGGTCATCAGTCCCATAGACTTAAAACTACTTAAACCTAACTAACCTAAGGACATCACACACATCCATGCCCGAGGCAGGATTCGAACCTGCGACCGTAGCAGCAGCGCGGTTCCGAACTGAAGCGCCTAGAACCGCTCGGCCACAGCGGCCGGCATATAGTAACTTTGCTTTACTTTACGTACACCAGTGGTTTTACGAGTAAACTGATGGGGTTGCTATGTACGAATATATTCCCACTTCGTACAGTTCTTTATACAGATTTTCAAACAACTGGCACTTTAGAAAGCATTTAAAAGAGGGGCTAAGCGGAACCATTATGCGGATGATATTTTCGTTGTGTGCACCCACGACGAAGAAGAGATGCATGTCTTCCTATTACACCTCATAAGCATCAATCCCAAATTTCAGTATACGATGGAAAACGAGAGCAATGGCTAACTTAATTTTTTGACTGTGTCGGTGATCAAACCTGGGGATGGTATACAGGTCAGCAACATACCGAGAGGGATACTTCCATGAGGAAACGTACCATCACCCAAAATTTCAAGAAAACTGTGCAACGAGTAGTACATAACTGAGAATACCAGGATTAATAAAGAGCAACAGCCGCCACCAGTGGATGTTATAAACTGATCGTGTCGAAAAAGTTTTGGCTAAGCGGGGGGATCAAACGATTTTCAAGCCCACAAGGAAAAATAAGAGAATTACCATGAAGTGGAGAAGATGTACATCATCCATTAGCGGCAGCTAAGATTCCGAGAATTTGTGGCAAAAACTGTTCTAGAACTACGAACAAGGTATTAACAGTCGTTTAGGCGAACATTACACTAACTGTCGCTTTGGGCAAAACGTTAAGTCGGCCGTAGCGGAACATGGTTTTCAAACAGGAGATAATTAAATAAAATTTAATGAGACTAACAGTTGACCCAAGATGATACAGCATCACTCTCGCTGACATACAGAGGCAATAGAAATTAATAAATACCATGACAAATGAAATAAAATATGAATACAGACTTGGTACCAAGGAAATAACGTTCGAGTAATTTTAATCGAGAATTAAGTCACCTGCCATTGACAATCAGCACGAGGCATCTCGTGATAAATGTTGGCGCCCTCTACACACCGCACAATGCACCTCAAAATTCGGCCTACCGTTGAGCTTTCCATGCAGATGTAGATTTATCCCTGAAGATATCTCCCACAAATGGGGACGAAATGTCAATGTATAGAGCCATACATCGAGCACGGCCTCAAATCCGGAACTTTTAGCTAAGTTCTGATGTCAATTTAGGATAGCTCATCAGTAAAAACGCATGTAACTGAAATCGACGTTGCTGCAAGTGTTCAGTATAATAAATTAACTAAACATAATTAATTTTTTTGTAATGGGACTCAGAAAAAAATATTTCCTTTCTATGCATTTCGAAAAGAAACAAGAGAATTGAAAATAGGTCCGATCCGTCTTGCGTTAAAATAACGGAATCTTTCAGTCTACCAGAGCTACGTGATTAACTCTTGCGTTAGGCTTCCAGAAGCCGTGACTATCAGGATAATGCCTGAGTGCTTGGGTTGCTCGCTGAAGGTTAGAATGTGGCTTTGATTAGTGCTCCGATAAAAAACTTTAATTACCTTTTAATTTTAGGTATACTGAATTAATCATTAGTGACAGTGATTTCAGAAAGTCATAAAGAACTATCATTTCTTAAAATTTTTTTTTCTAAAGTTTTGTCTCATAGAAGTAGGAAATTAAAATACAAAGAGGTCGCTGACTTAATAGGTGTTGTTAGTCTTTAAAACGGAAGCCTAACTGAGCAATCCTTTTTCGTCGCCCGCATCCTATCCAGAAGCAGTTCCACTGGGAGCCGTTCCTAAAAGTACTGCGAACGATAAAGAGACTGAGAAGTGATCGCAGCGAAAGTGCATGAATTTTGAGTGATATGCCCCTCAGCAAAACCCAGGAACGTCGAGTACGAGGATATACTGCACTAGAGGAATTTCCGCCTAGAATATCACAAGGTGCACTTCATTGCGCCTAAGGTGTACGGTTGATGAGTAGCAGAAGGTACATAGAAATGCCAAGCAGCTGTGCTAGAAGATATCCCCACATTTAACTAACAAATTTTAAGTCACGCCATACAGTGCGAGACGAACTAACAAAGGGACGGCTGGCAATCTTTCCCATAATGGACACACATTTTACGTGTGCCAAGCTGGTTACCAGATTCTAACTGCCATGTATTAGTTTCCGGTCTCCTACGAAAAGAGTTACAAGAGAATGGGGCATAAATCTGAAATTTCTTAAACATAAAAACACGACGTATCCAGTTGCTGACGCTGTACATAAAACACGCGTAATTACAATTGGTGTATATTACACCCAGTTCGTGGGCAACATTCAGACGGTCGACAGACTCCATTTCCTTTTCATCCTGTCGGTCATATTAATATGATACAAGATGGGTACTGAAAAGAGAATCATATTCGCACAGTGTATAGAAGATCCTCAAAAAACGCAGTTATGTATGGTATCCTCCGTCCATGAAATCGTTATTGCTATTTTCGACCTGAAACATTCGAAGTTCCTTTGCAATGTCTGTAGAGCAGTGGTTCGCAAACAGGTGATAATTAGCCCCTGCATGATAGAATTAAATTTTCTCTACGGGAAAAACAAAAGGATTCGGTTGTGTTTTTGCTGTGAAACTGATTTATTTTTAGAAGATTATTACTACTACCGCTAATTCCTAAATGTATAATACTAATTCCATAAGTTACTAATATTTACATTTTTCAAACACTAACATTAACGCGTGACACAATGTGATCGAAGGTACAGCTTGTGAAACGAATGTACGAATATGAACAACGTCTTCATCAAATAATACACTACGCACGTAATTTGTACGTTGTATTATGTATCTGTGACAGTAAAATGGAGACAAGTGCGACACACATCCTTAAACACCTCGTGAAAATACCTTATCCGAGTTGTAGGTTTCCCGCAATGGACCAGAAATTTTTTCACATAGGAGTTGGCCAACAGGAAATTCTTTAATTCACACTGAAACCGATCTTCATCACTTACAAGATCTTTCATATGCTCTGGTAAGTTATTGAATATATGAGTACGCATGTATTTGACTCCTTTTTTGTACTAATGTTAAGATTTTATAGTCCTTACACAGATTGTTTTTGGTTCTGCTATTGTAATCATGTTTTGCACTATTTTGTGTAAAAAGAGACATGTTATAAATGGCAAAGGACATCAAAGAGTATATGTACTGAGAAGTAGTAGTTGGAATACCAAGTTTCTTAAAGAGTTCTCTGCATGATGATCTAGGACTGACACCAGATATAATTCTAATGACTCGTTTCTGAATTTTGAAAATGTTCTATTTGTGACAAGAGTATCCCCAAAAGATGATTCCATAACTCATTAGTGAATGGAAGTAGGCCGAATAAACTAACTTATTCATTTTCAAATCACCTATTTCTGCTACTATGCTTTCTGAAAATGTAGCTGAACTAAGGCATTTCATTAAGTCTAGAGTGTGAGTTTTCCAATTTCGGTTGTGGTCAATTTGCAGCCCTAAAAATTTGACACCGTCTACAGCTTTAATTTCATTGTTTGAATACATTATACTTATAGGGTCAGGTATTCTTTGTGAGGTACTAAACTTTATGTACTAGGTCTTGTCAAGATTCAGTGACAATCCATTTGCTGTGAGCCACCCGCTGATACTTACAAATATTTCATTAGCTGTTTGCTCAGTGAGATCACAGGTACTGTTTTTTATACTTGTATCATCTGCAAATAAGACAAAATTTGCATTTTGCGACACTGCATATGGGAGGTCATTAATATATAATAGGAACAAGAAGGGACCAAAAATAGATCCCTGGCGCACCCCTTGACTGATGGGTTCATATTTTGAATGACTATTGTGCTATGACTTATGTGCTAAGCCTGATACAGACACACACTGTTTTCTATTAAAAAGATACAATGAACCTGCTACCCCAGTTATCCCATAATAATTTAACTTATGTATAACGATATCATGCTTAACTCAATCAAAAGCTTTAGACACATCACAGAATATCCCAAGTGGTAATAACTTTTGATTTATTGATTCTAATATATCATCTGTAAAAGCGAATATAGCTTGATCAGTGACAGTCCTTTCCGAAATCCAAACTGATAGCGAATGAGAATATTTTTCTGTACTGTTTATAAAGTCTATTGTACATAACCCTTTCAAACGCTTTTGAAAATATTGCCAATAATGAAATGGGAATGGAATTTTCCGATGATGATTTGTCTCCTTTTTTGTGTAATGGTTTGACAATAGCATATTTAAGCCTATCGGGAAAAGTACCACCGTGGAGGGATTCATTACCTAAGTAACTCAGTGTGTTACAAAGTTCTGAGGAGCAAAATTTAATTATGGTACTGCTGATTTCATCATAACCATTGGAACATTTGTTTTTAAGACCGCTAATAATATTAGAAATCTCTTTCGGTGAGGTAGGATATAGCTGAATTTTGTCGAACTTCTGTGGAAATGCATTTTTTTAAATATTTTAAGCTGTCTTCTGAGGAACCATGCAAATCTAAGTTGTCTGCTACTGAAAGAAAAAGTTGTTAAAAGTGTCTGCAATTTTGGAGGTATTTATTTACATTTAACAGAATTTCCTCATTTGCCTGATTAGTTTTTCCTGTTTCAATTTTTCTGTGTTCCACATGTTTTTATCTTGTTATTAGAGGCATTCAAATTTTCTTGAAAATAAACAGATTTTGAGGTTCTGATTACATTGTTTAGAATTTTACAACATAATTTGTAATGTGATTTAGCTCTGTAGTAATCGTTTTCCCTTGACATCAAGTACAGTCTTCTTTTTGTTTTGCAAGATACTTTTATTCCATTTGTAATCCAAGGTTTTGAAACATTTAATCTATTTGCTTTGATTACTTTCTTAGGGCAGCAGTTTTCAATGTGACCTGTGGCCATATTAGAGAAACAGATACATTTTTCATTTAGCCCAGGTGAATTATATACATCTTTCCAATCTGTACTCCCCAAACAGTGCTTTATACCTTCAATTCTTGTTTCATTTACTATTCGTATAGTTTCCCACTTCCTGTTATTAGTTGAATCAGACCCCATTGTATTAAATGTAAGCAACTGTGCATCATGATCTGAAACGCCATTAAATATTTGCTAGTGTAGTAGTATCTATGAAAATGTTATCAATATAAGTGCTGCTGGTACCCATAACACTGGTTGGCAACTGCACTACGGGAATGAGATTATAAGAAGTGATAACAGACTCTAGTGTAGATCCTGAGTAACTATCCCAGAAAATTAAAATCTGCACTTAGTATGAGTTCATTATTTCTAGAAGTTAACGAATTTAATACTGCATGAAGCTGTTTAGTGAATATCAGGAAATAACCAGTTGGAGCCCTGTATATTGTGACTATAATTATTTTTCTCTTGCGTGTTTCTACTTGTGTGGCACATGCTCCAAAATGCTTATCACTACAGTATTTAAGAATGTCAATGCTTTTATAATTGTGACCCTTTTTAATGTAAGTGGCAACTCCTCCTTTCTCCATATTTTTTCTATAATACTTTGAAGCCAAGATACACCCTTTCATATAAAACATTTCAGTTTCACTACCTAAACGATTTTCAGAAATACAAATAACATCAACTGGACTTGTGGACTGTAGCGCATCTAAACAGATCTGATATTTTTAACTATATATGACGGTAGTATCTGTTCCCGAAAGAACAGTTACCGTCGATGACCATGCAGCTTTGCTCGAAATGAAATGATAATTGAATAGACACCCTAGCTGCAAGCAGGCGTTGATACACTTCATTGGGGACATGTTGAAAATGTGTGCCCCGACCGGGACTCGAACCCGGGATCTCCTGCTTACATGGCAGACGCTCTATCCATCTGAGCCACCGCGGGCACAGAGGATAGTGCGTCTGCAGAGACTTATCCCTTGCACGCTCCCCGTGAGATCCACATTCCCAACATGTCCACAACACTACATTCGTAGTGCGCCTAATAGATGTTTGCCCATGATACTCATTACTCGTGGCAGATTAATCTACCAAGTCCCGTACGAGTTCGGGCATAGCGTGTGCGTTCGCACAAGAAGGTCAAAGGCCGGGAACCCATATTTTTAACTATATATGACGGTAGTATCTGTTCCCGAAAGAACAGTTACCGTCGATGACCATGCAGCTTTGCTCGAAATGAAATGATAATTAAATAGACACCCTAGCTGCAAGCAGGCGTTGATGCACTTCATTGGGGACATGTTGCAAATGTGTGCCCCGACCGGGACTCGAACCCGGGATCTACTGCTTACATGGCAGACGCTCTATCCATCTGAGCCACCACTGGCACAGAGGATAGTGCGCCTGCAGGGACTTATCCCTTGCACGCTCCCCGGGAGATCCACACTCCCAACATGTCCACAACACTAGTGTTGCGTGCAAGGGATAAGTCCCTGCAGACGCACTATCCTCTGTGCCCGCGGTGGCTCAGATGGATAGAGCGTCTGCCATGTAAGCAGGAGATCCCGGGTTCGAGTCCCGGTCGGGGCACACATTTTCAACATGTCCCCAATGAAGTGTATCAACGCCTGCTTGAAGCTAGGGTGTCTATTTAACTATCATTTCAGATCTGATATTTATTAATTTTGTTTTTTAAACCTCTGACGTTTTGATGTAGTAAATTTACTGTTTCTTTTCTTTGTCTTCACAAGTATTATGCTTAACATTTTCAGATACATCTTGTTTCAATAGTGAATGTGTAGATAATGAACTTAACCTAAAAAAGAACCACTTCCATGAGTTGCAGCGCCCGCCCGCCCCCCCCCCCCCCTTAAAGAATTTGCTATCAACCTAGCCAGTATATCCTTCCCTATTCTATTGCGATGCAGGCCATGAGAAGAAAGTCCCACCTACCATTAGTGTCAACAGGAACAAAACCAGTCCCCGACCCAGAACCAGCCTGAAGCAGTCGATCAAACTCCATACTGACACATCTTCACAGATGTGTTTAACTGGAGTCGATCGTACCGCTTGAAAACAAGCACAGTGTCAAATTTTGTATGGTTCCTTGCTGATGCTATTTTAACCAGGTCACTCTCAATACTGTAGCCCTGGTCCCTATCGATACTGTTCCCTGCTCCACCCACTAATACAACTTGGTCCTCCTTGGTGAAACCTTCACACAAAGATCCTATGCCCTCTATCACTTGGATGAGAGATGCACTAGGCTTCAGAAAGTTTGTGACCTAGTAGTTGTCACCTAATTTTCCCTGCAGAAGTTGGCCCACACCTTTTCCATGACTGCTACCTAACAGCAGAATTTTCTTCCTACTTCCTACTGTTTCTGAAGCAACAGGCTTCCTAACTAAATTCTGCTGTGCATCAGCTACACCTACATCTACATGAGGCTTTTCATTACTTAACTATGGCAGGAGGGCGAATCTGTTTTTTGTGCCAACAATGAAACTCAAAGATACTGTCCTCTTTCTGTGGCCCGTGTTCCCTGCTACCACTTTCCACTTCACTTCACCCTTCTCCCCCCTTAACCTAATTAGTTCCTCCCTAGCTTTATCTAATTCAGCCTGAAGGGCTCTAATCTTCCCCCCCTGTTCTGTTATTTTCATATCCCATGAACACACTCTACAGTACCTAGGAAGAGTCTCATTTTGTTCCCCAGTGTCCATGCCACTACATTCCCTCTAGTGAAACAATCTGTCACAGTAGCTGCACAGCTTCCAAGAACTAACTTTCCTGTGGCAGCTAAAACACTTCATGCTCATGTTTACAATATAGCCCTACTTTTTAAGATTTCGCTAAATAAAGATAATTTCCTATTTACTATGCTCTATAGTGCTCTAATATAAATATAATATTAATGTACGTACTTAATTACACTTCGAATCACATAACTTTCGGGCACAAAATTTAGCCCTAAAAACGGCTGTTAAGCGGCAACGGTTTTACACTATTTTCTTTAAAACTGCGGACAGAAATTAGAATCTTCACTACCCCAAACAGTTATGACACTACTGAAGGCAATTAAACCCAATAAAATCTAGATACTGCACTTAGTACATACTAAAACTTCAAAAATAAGCGCACACGAAATATCAACACAGATAAACGGACTAATTGACAGCAGAAGACAACAGTTATTATGTAATGGCTACTGCACTGCTAAGGGACTACACAGTATTGTTATTATTAGAGTGCGTAGACACTAGGAGCTAGCATCGTCAAGTCTTCCAAATTTTTCTCAGTAGAGACGTAAGGTGTCCAGAAATCAAATGATTCAAATGTTCAAATGTGTGTGAAATCTTATGGGACTTAACTGCTAAGGTCATCGGTCCCTAATCTTATACACTACTTAACCTAAATTACCCTAAGGACAAACACACATACCCATGCCCGAGGGAGGACTCGAACCTCCGACGGGACCAGCCGCACAGTCCATGACTGCAGCGCCTAGACCGCTCGGCTAATCCCGCGCGGCATCAAATGATTGACAGACAGTAACTATAGTGCACACATATTAACTTAGTTGATATTAAATGGCTGTTCAGGGTGAGGGTGAAGCAAGAGTAGCCCAGTAGAGGAGTGGAGCAGTTGAAACACATTTTGTAACAATTATCGACCTCACTGTAATTGTGATCTTTCTTTTCTGAGGAGTTGTAGGTAGCACTGATAAGGTTATGGTTTAACAAAATATCTACAAAAACCAAATATCATCTTTTTTCAACGTTTTTAAAAATGGAAGGGTTCAAAGAAAATTATTTTTCATCCATAAGTTTAATTAGGTGTTAACGTTGATGGCAGTGGGAAGAGAGGGGCGTGGTCCTGGCAAATGTCTGAGTACACAGGAAGTAATGGTCTCGGGAAAGTTCAGAATCACTGCTGTAGAGGTACCAGACACCATTTAGGCTCTGTTTTCATCGATAAGTTATTGTTTTAATTATTTTAAACCTGTGAGTATGTGTGATGTCCACAACTATGTGAAGGAAGATTTCAGATGGCCACAACTAGGAAACAGTCCATAACACAATATACGTTTTTATATTTGTGCGTCTTGAAGAATGTGCATTTACTGTATATGAGCATAAGAAATTCACAGTATTGGAATACAGGGAGAATGATTTTAAGATCGATAAAAGCAGAAGTCAGAAATTCTCTCGAGCTTCAAGTCGCGTCAGGTGATTTAGAATCCACGAGCTTTAGGCCGAGTACTCCTCGGTCATTGTTAAGTGGTGACTGCTTTTCAGATTGCTGCTACCGTCCTTATATAGCCGCCCTGCCTTCTGTGCCGTCACTGGTGCCAATCCAACACCGTACGGTGTAATGTTTCCGTTGCACGCCCACCGCACCTGCTTCAGCCTTCCGATGGTCGGGTCTTAATCTGTGCTTTCCTTTAGGCCGCCGTGTTTATTGAGGATATTGTCACAAATTTTTAAACGTTTTTGGAAGATGGCTGCCAACAGGCGTTATGCAATGTATAAAATGCATATTTAAACCATCAGCTGATTCTATTTTAAACCCAAATTCTATCGGTTTCGGTCATGGACCAACTTCACGGATGAAGGGTTAAAATGATTTAAGCCGCCATATTACGTTAGTCATTACTTAAAATGTGTAGTGCGTTTCTTTATATATGGTACGCAATTTGTATTTGGATGTTTCTTTTAAAGTCCTATGTCACTTATTTATATTCAAGAAACCCACTACAGTCTTTAAGTAACCACTAACGCAATTGAATATGGTTTAAATGTGCATTTTATACATCACATATGTTTATCCCGATCACTTGTTTAATTATGGTCCAATAGTCATTAGCCCATGTAATAACTGATACCTCTTCGAGTGCTGTCCTTTTTCTAGAGAATGCTCCATTACCACTGATATCTGGGGTTGCCGAAGGTGAAATCATCTCTCGTGTTCTACACAGCGCTGTTCAAAAATATGCATAGTCTGTCCGACACAAAACTGCCCCATCCACACCGTATTTTATATACAATTGGCGTTCTGAAGCCTACTTCGTCCATAACAGGCCTCATGAGTGTAGAATTTTTGTCAGAGCCCTGAAGACAGGATCGATTTTATGCCTCTTTAGGAGCAGGCTTATCTTTCCTGTTACTGAGCTACAAAATGAGGTCCTTCTGCTTCCGTGTTTTTGGATATATGGCTTACGAAATCTGGTGACTGTTGTATCAGTTTTCCTTGAATACTTTCCGTAAGTGGCTCAGTACTTTCGGTAAGTTTTCACTTTCTGAGACGCCGTCCAGTCGATGGACCAAGGTCCTCAGAACAAGACGTTTGTGTGACGGATGGTAATAGCAGTTTAGGGTGCAGATAACGCTCCGTGTGGGTGAGTTTCCGGTAAACTCAAGAGAATGTTATCAGTAAATTTCGCCGCGAAACCATGCATTCATATATTAATTGAAGTCATATTACAAATATCTTAAAACCACATAAGCGCCCATATTGCGTTTGCAATAAAGAATTTTTGCATTAACATGGATTGAATTATACTGAAGTGAATACCTTTAAGCAATTGCAAACAGGAATAGTTGAGTATCCCAGGTTATAAACAGTATCAAGCGGGCATTTAATTACGTATCTAATAAGATTTATAATAGCTAGAAACGCTTTTCACAAAAAGAAAAATTCTTTAACTCTAAACTAAAATCAAGTTTTGGAGATCTTTTTTGAGGCTCTGTTTGGAGTATAGCCTTGTACGTTAGTGCGCCCGGGTTTCCGGGTTCGATTCCAGGCGGGGTGAGGGATTTTCTCTGCCTCGTGATGACTGGGTGTTGTGTGATGTTCTTAAGTTAGTTAGGTTTAAGTAGTTCTAAGCTCTAGGGGACTGATGACCGTAGATGTTAAGTCCCATAGTGCTCAGAGCCATTTTCTGAACCTTGTACGTTAGTGAAATGTGAAGAATAAATAGTTGAGACAAGAAGTGTGCTGAAGCTTCCGAAACATGATGCTACAGAAGACTGCTGAAGATCATATGTGGTGGATTGGATAACTAGTAATGTTCTAAATAGAATTAGGGGACAAAAGAAATTTATGTCACAATTTGATAAAAAGAAGGGAGCGATTGATAGAACACATACTGAAGCATCAAGGGATTGTTAATTTGATTCTGTCGGAAGTGTATGGGTTGAAAGATTTAGAGAGCGATAGTGGGTTGACTGCAAGCTCAAAGCTTGAGGAGTTCAAATGGATATAGGTTGCAGTGGTTATGCACAGATGAAGAGGCTTGCGCAGGACAAATCGACGTGAAGACCTCAATTAGATTAGGCTTCAAACTGATGATAACGTAAACAGAATTCAATAATTACTGCATTAATGATGTCGTAGATACGATATTCCTTCTGTTGCAGATGGAACTCTCATTTGTGGTCTGCGATTCCAGCTTCTGTAAACACAATCAGATTTTACCTGCTACACAGTAGCTGTAAGCTTGCTGACTTCTGGCTTAGAGATGAGTGATATAAGCTGTGAATTAACAGGCAGCACTGTAGAAAGATCTCGATTCCGCTCGTTTATTTGAGGACACTATTTCTCATGGCCGGGAGGCAGCGATTAACGCAACAAACGTGTGGTAAACGCGGAGACCTCCTCAATCTTTTAACGTATACACACTGCCGTTTGGGCGTAAGCATTTCTCCTATTTTCCTTAAACCCGTAGGTTTGTTTGGCTCGCCGACCACTCCATCCTTGCTTTGTGGGGAGTTTCGCGCTTTCCCCGACAGCACGTCAGACGCGGCCCGGACTATGAACTCACCTTCCCCCTGGTCCGGCAGGTAGTGCGGACACGCCTGGGTGGCGACCCCGCCAGGAGGCGTGGGCGGCCAGCACGCGATACCGTCAAAGTCCGCCGGGCAGCCGCCGGCTGCTCCTGCAACACACCAAACACGTCCGTCAACCGTGTAGCATAAACAACAGGCGTTTGTGAGGCCACAGTGAACAAGTGTACCAACATCACAGTAAAGCGAGTAGCACAAACAGCAGGGGTTTGTGAGACAGCCGCAAACGTAGTAGCGTTACTGTCTTTCTGTGGCAATATGCATATTTAAAGCACAGCAACACGCTTTATGATTTCATAAATAATTTCTTAGCGGACAAAATTGGATATACATACACGAATCCCTTATCTCTAGATTTATTTTTACTATAAGGAAATAGAAATTTAACTCACTAGCGTTTCTTTGTTTTGTTTGTTCCTGGAATAGTCTTTCCCAGGGAAAATTTCGACCGTGTAAAGTAAATGATTGGATAATATTGGCCGAATATGTAACTACCTACCTTTAGATAAATAAGGATTTCTCTTACTACAAGGAGCACAGAAATTTTCTGTTAGATGGATCAGTATCTTAATAGGAAGATGTCAAACTATGTGCTACCGACTAAAAATGAGGGAGGATGTAAGCAGTTAATGCAATTCTCATACGTTTACGTAAATATTAACAACCATACATACGTATTATCTGCAGAATAATTACTTCTACGAGCTCGAACATTACATAAATAGTGCAAATTATCTCTTTCGTTGTTTCAACGCGGTACCTTGTTAAGTTTAACGATTCAAATTTCTGGTCTGCCGTCCCGATTTAGTGGCCGTGGACGTGCATTTTATTAAAGTCATGTTCCTGTACTTTACTGAAAGAAAATATGTAACAGCAATACTCCCTACCCAGATTCAGGGAAATCAGCTAGAAATGCTTTGAGCTGTAGAAGGAATGAATATAGTCACATATAGAATCAAATTAGTTCTAATCTGAGAAATCTGATAGCTGCATAAAATCAGAGCTTTATTCTTGCTTCGTATCAGTACATATACTTTTCTGTAACAATTTCGGATGTCGACAGTATGTTGTCCACTATGCCTGAGAGGTATATTTCACTATGTGTCCATTCTTTGACCGACAGGTACCATTTATTGTTCTTTCTTAAGACATTTCCACTTTTTTTGGCGTGTAGGAGCCTTCTGATCAAATACTGCTTATGAGATTTTTAGTGGGATAGCTAGCGTCAATAGAAAACGTTGTCTCCCTTTAAATGGAATGTTGCCTAAATTACAATTTATCAGACGGATGGCTAAATGAACATCACAATTGTTTGAGGCGACATTCAGTTCTAGTCAAAAAGATCACAGTACGCATTAGATGACAAGAGAGAGTTTTGTGAGACCGAAGGTACATACGTTATTCCCCAAAGAAATGTGATAGGCCATTTATTATTCTTGATGTGTCTATAAAGTTCATGTGCAATCTGAGCAGCCATCTTAGATAGTATGCAGATAACGCTGTCATTGAATATATAGTGAAATCAGTGGACGGGGAAACCAATTTATACAGAATGATTGAGATAATATATTTGAATGGCGTGAGAAGTGGCATTTGACGCTGATGAAAAAACAGTCTCAAGTCTTCCACATTACTAATAAGATAATCTCTTAAATTTCTGTTACATGTCAAAGTGCGGACATTTAGAGGTTGTAGATTCAAGTAAATAGTTAGGGATTACAGTTAGGATAGTTGCAGTTGAAAATTTGATGTAGAAAATATTCTACTTGAGGTGAAATAAGACTGCGTTATATTTGTGGAACACACAGTGGATGAAAGAAATTCACGAAAAGAACAACTTGCACTCAGTTTATCCGTCGTTTGCTAGAGTACTGCTGCGTCGTATAGGATCAGTACCAGAGAGAATCGACAAAGCGCAACTAAAAACTTCACCGAAAGGCGACTTACCCAGTATTATCCTTTAATAGGTAAGAGACTGTGATGAACGTAACAAACAAGTTTGGATGGCACTTGTTAAGATACAGTAGTTTTTCATAGCAGCGAAATATGTTCACGAAATTGACACCAACAACTTTCACTTGCGAATGTCAAAAATATTTTATTGTGTACCGTTTACATAGCGAAGACTCTACATCGCAATTGCACAAGAGAAATGAGAGATTGTAAAACTCCTTCTCAGTTTTGTGGGCCAATCCCAACAGTGTGGGAATACACGTGAGCACATATCTTTGTATATCTTTGTGTAAGAGAGTGGTTGCAAACGTTTATTGAAACATTACCCCTGAGTGGAGTGAAACATTAGTCAGTACCGAGCCCCCTTCCCCACCCCCACACCGCCACTTTAGAATGAAAAAAAGTTATTTGCAAGCTTTTATTTTTAATGCTTATGTCTAACAACCTCCGTTTTATTTGAACTGTTCAATAACCAGTTCTCAGAAAGTTAGTGAACTATTCACAGTGAGGGTAGACACTTTTTACAAGACATGCTTAGGCTGCACTACTATTTTTCCTACTCGCTTCACCTCTACTCTGTACAAGTTAAAATGTGAGCACTATACTTACTGTTTGCAAGTCACTTGATTGCTGGACTATTTAACTCTAAACTGGAAGAAATTGGAAAATTTCAGGCAGTTAATGCTTTGTGTCTGAGTTACAACAAAGGCGCTGCAGTCTGGAACCGCAAGACCGCTACGGTCGCAGGTTCGAATCCTGCCTCGGGCATGGATGTTTGTGATGTCCTTAGGTTAGTTAGGTTTAACTAGTTCTAAGTTCTAGGGGACTAATGACCTCAGCAGTTGAGTCCCATAGTGCTCAGAGCCATTTTGAGTTCTAACAATAATAATAATTATTATAATAATTATAATTATAATACTGTGTATAGCACTATAGTAACCCTTACTTGCTTACTGTTGTGTCGCGCTGTCAGTTAGCTCATTTATCTGTTCCTAAGTGAGCAATGAAGCATCTACTACTTGGAGAAGACATTTTCATGAATTATTTAACGTTTGTTACCTATACGTCTTGCTTCTACTCTTATCGATGTCAGGTGCAAAGCAAAAAATATGTGCCATGCATTAATGTCAGTAACTGAGAAAAAGTAATTACTGACAAATTACATAATAATTATTAGAAACTTACGTAATTGTAATGACTTTTAAAACTAATTTAGGTGCCTGTCTGAAAGACAAAAAATCATTTTTGGTTTTTACCCCTCATAAAAATCCAAAAATGTTTTTTGAACTTAATCATAGCTAACACTTGGTTCAAGAATCATGAAAGAAGGTTGTATACGTGGAAGAGGCCTGGCGACACTGAAGATTTCAGACAGATAATGTAATGCTTAGACAGGGATTTAGGAAGAAATTTCCAGGGGCAAATGTGGACTCTGACCACAGATTATTGGTTATGAACTGTAGACTAAAACTGAAGAACTGCAAAAGGGTAGGAATTTAAGAAGATGGGACCTGGATAAACTGAAAGAACCAGAGATTTTGGAGGGTTTCAGAGAGAGCAATAGGGAACGATTGACAAGAACGGAGGAAAGAACTACAGTAGAAGAAGAATGGGTAGCTTTGAGAGATGAAATAGTGCAGGCAGCAGAAGATCAAGTAGGTAAAAAGAAAAGGGCATATAGAAATCCTTGGGTAACAGAAGAGATATGAAATTTAATTGATGAAAGGAGAAAATATAAAAAGGCAGTAAGTAAAGCAGGCAAAAATGAATATAAAGGTCTCAAAAATGAGATCGACAGAAAGTGCAAAACAGCTAAGCAGGGACGGCTAGAGGATAAACGTAAGGATGTAGGGGCATATATCACTTGGGATAAGAAAATGAAAGAGACCTTTGGAGAAAAGAGAACCACTTGAATGAATATCAAGAGCTCAGATGGAAAACCAGTACTAAGCAAAGAAGAGAAACAGAAAGGTGGAAGGAGTATGTAGAGGGTCGAGTATATAGAGGGTCTATACACGGGCGATGTACTTGAGGACAATATTATGGAGATGGAAAAGGACGTAGATGAAGATGAAACGGGAGATATGATGCTGCATGGAGAGTTTAACAGAACACTGAAAGATCTAAGTCGAAACAAGGCTCCGGGAGTAGACAACGTCCCATTAAATCTACTCATAGCCTTGGGAGAGCCAGCCATGACAAAACTCTACCATCTGGTGAGCAAGATGTATGAGACATGCAAAATACCCTCAAACTACAGAAAAAATATAATTCCACTCCCAAAAAAAATCTTATAATGACAGATGTGAAAATTACCGAACTATCAGTTTAATAAGTCATGGCTGCAAAATACTAACACGAATTATTTTCAGACTAATGAAAAAACTGGTAGAAGCCGACCTTGGGGAAGATCAGTTTCGATTCCGTAGAAATGTTGGAACACATGAGGCAATACTGAAATAGCGAAAGGCTATTTATAACTTGTACAGAAACCAGACGGCAGTTATAAGAGTCGAGGGGGAAGAAAGGGAAGCCGTGGTTGGGAAGGGAGTGAGACAGGTTTGTAGCCTATCCCCAATGTTATTCAGTCTATATATTGAGGAAGCAGTACAGGAAACCAAAGAAAAATTTGGAATTAAAATCCATGGAGAAGAATTAAAAACTTTGAGGTTTGCCGATGACATTGTAATTCTGTCAGAGACAGCCAAGGACCTGGAAGAGTAGTTGAAGGGAATGGGCAATGTCTTGAAATGAGGTATAAGATGAACACAACAAAAGCAAAAATAGGATAATTGAATGTAGTCGAATTAAATCAGGTGATGCTGAGGGAATTAGGTTAGGAAATGAGACACTTAAAGTAGTAGATGAGTTTTGCCACTTGGAAAGTAAAATAACTGATGATGGTCGAAGTAGAGAGGATATAAAATGTAGACTGACGATGGCAAGGAAAGCGTTTCTGATGAAGAGAAGTTTGTTAACATCGAGTATAGATTTAAGTGTCAGGAAGTATTTTCTGAAAGTATTTGTATGGAGTGTAGCCATGTATGGAAGTGAAACATGGACGATAAATAGTTTAGACAAGAAGATAATAGAATCTTTCGAAATGTGGTGTTACAGAAGAATGCTGAAGATTAGATGGGTAGATCACATAATTAATGAGGAGGTACTGAATAGAATTGGGTAGAAGAGGAATCTGTGGCACAACTTGACTAAAAGAAGGGATCGGTTGGCAGGACATGTTCTGAGGCTTCAAGGGATCACCAATTTAGTACTGGAGGGCAGCGTGGAGGCTAAAAATCGTGGAGGGAGACCAAGAGACGAATACACTAAGCAGATTCAGAAGGATGCAGGTTGCAGTAGTTACTTGGAGATGAAGAAACTTGCACAAGATAGAGTAGTATGGTGAGCTGCATCAAACCAGTCTCTGGACTGAAGACCACAACAACAACGCCCCTCAGAAAATTTCGTTTTACCCCTCAGAAAGTAATTCTTCCTAGGTTGGGACAGAGTGTTCTAGAAGGACTGCTCCACGGTAATATCGTATGATTTTTCGAAGGGTTCTGACATATAGACGAATGAGAACAGCTGAATGCTCGGCAGAGATTACAGGCAATGTGGCATCACGGACCTTTCGGAATAGGGTACTGAAAGGTGGGTTGAAATATAGAATTGCCAGGAGTTGTTTCCGCAGACATCGTACCACTGTCGGCGTTCAAGGAATAGATGCACAGTTAAATGGGACGTTGACTGGCACTGTGTGAGTCTCGTTACTGTCCGTGGCGGTCGGATCCACGGCAATGTGATCGCGGGCGAACTGGCGAATGGTCTCAGGAAGCAGCGATTCTCCAGACCCGTAACATACCAACTCCCGTAAGCACGGTGTGTGGAGTTATTCGATAAGACAGCATTACTGGTCGGACTGGTAACAGGAACGGTAATCCCTGTTGTCGTATCTTACATGACTAGGGTACAAAATGGATATTCGAACAGGATAACGCAAAACCCAACACTGCAGCTACCTCCATAAACGCCTCGTCTAGTATGCTCGGTCGTCTGGCTTTTCATTCTTAGGGCACATCTGCCATGCGATGCGAAAACATATACTCTGAAACCAATCTCTAGCGAACAATATTCACAGTATGTGTTTCAAGCACAGCAAGACATTCCTCAAACTGTCATTTGGGGCAACGTTAACGTTTGCTTCAGTGCCACACCTCTTAATGATGATGGGCACACATTATTATACTACTGTGATGCATCTTTGCTTTGCCTAGTCTTTCTTGTGGTAACACATTCACTACTCTGTCTATGTAATTTATCTTCATTTCTATCGACTTATCCGTTATTAAAACTGCTTCCGCATCACCTTGATTTTCATGTTAAGCCTGTACTTTCGTGACCGGCAGTTATGATCTTCCTACCATCGAACTTCAGCAATTCCCATCATATATAACTCTAACCATGCATTTATCTTTTCAGGTTCTCTAACCAACTGAGTTGCACGACATAATTATAGGGAAAATGATAGGATACACACACTGTGCTTCTAAATGATGATTATCGTAATATTCAATATTTTTTATTATTGCTTAATTTCCGGGCTGAATATTGTGGGAGAAATGATCTATTATTATGTGCAGGTAGATAATACAAAGTGCACGAGCGCAGCATATCTGCAAGGCAGGGTGAAGAGTTTAGCGTCACCACCTGCTGTGGGCCTCTTTTGTTTAGACGTCGCTGCTTTGAGGTGTACTCCAACCATGAAAGAACTGCGCTCAAAATAATAATACTGATGTTGTAGAAGCGAAAAGAAAAGTTCTTAAACTCTCATTATGACATTCATACTCTGGCATTTTATGTGTCAAAATGCATGCACGTGATACACTACAATGGGATAAGACATCGGTAATCAATCGAACAATTGTAATACGATTGTGTCATGCATATATGATGAGTTTTCTGTATATGTAAAAAGAAGCTCTAACATATTGGTACTAAAAGTAGAAATTTTCTTGCTCATAAGTAGCTTTGGTAAAGATTACAGCTCTCTTTCGGTCTCTAGTAGTGAAGACACTAAAAAAGTGAAGAAGTCCGCTAACAAGAACAAAAGCACGGTTATTCAGGAGAGATTAGCACATCCGAGACGTAATTGAGTCACGATATAGGCGAACTCATAAACTATATTACGTACCATTTATTGTTCAATTGAGTAGGCAGATACAATCCATTACTTACCGAAGGAACGTGAGCTTTGGAATGCCAGATTAGTTTTCCTGATGACAAAATTCTCTTATATGGACATGCGAGTGAGTCAGAAGGATTCCATCATTATTTAACCAAATTTTGCGGGTGCATAAATTCAAGATACATGTCTGTAACTTCTCTTTACATATGATGGTCATTAATTAATTATGGCTGTGAAATTTTATTTGATCTTCGGTAATATCTCTGAAATAGTGAAAACTGTGCAAACCTTACTGTAACCACGACCTCGATTAACGAACAGATGTTGCAGAAAAGGATCAAAATAATCTGCAGGTATTCCTACTTGGCTCTCTGCTCATTACAGGAAGTATAAGATTCGCAACCTTATTGCATCTCAGTTATAAAAAGATGATAATTAATTTATGCTTTGTATACTTCGTCTGACGAATTAGGTTTCTTTTATTAGTTTTCTTCACTTTGATATCAATGTTATAGTTCAAAATAGTATAATGTGACCTAAATACATGCTTTTTCCCCTGTGGGCGCTTTCATCTTGTGCCTGACTTCTCATTCTTCAGTTAACACTCAAGCAACCTGTTACGGAATTTAAGCCTCAGCCACGTACATTTATGTATATCCTTTCTCCTGAAGAATGAATAGCATGTTAAATGTATATTTATTGCAGGAGGGAAGTATAAAAAAACTTTACCAACATAGACTACAGCAATGTCTATTAAGCACTTCGACAACTGATGGTATAGAAACTGAGCGGAATAGTATTGAAGACTGTATACAAAAAGCAGTAATTAAAGCAGTCCGGAGTGAGATTAACATAAGAAGAAAAAAGTGTTAACGATATGGAACTCAGAAGAAGCAAAAAGCATATGATCTCTTAGAAAACAGAACACAGACACAGAGAAGTCGTACGAAAACAAGCTAAACTCCGCTATACATGCAATAAGAAAAGGACACCAAGATTCATGTGATAAACTGATTACAAAGGCGGAACATGACACAAATGGGAGGCAGAGGTTTATATACATAATTTTGAAACACTTAGATCAATTGGACAGAGAAAATTTCAGAATTAATGTAATAAATGAAGAACAATGGGTAAACATTTTAAAAAAACTATGGTGTAGTGAAACTGCTACAACAAATAGGTAATACGTGACTCATCAATACAGTAAGGCAATTGACTCAGTAACAATAGATGAGCTCCAACACGTGTTAAAAAGCGTAAAATATCGTAAAGGATTCATCCCAGTATAAATAAAAAAAAAATAAATGTCGAATTTATTAGGTTGGTGCGTAAGTACGTAGCGTTTTTCCATAAGTTTAATAAACACAATAAATACACGTAACAGAGATTTTAGTCATCAATAATGTATTCTCCTATAGTATTTGTAACAGGTTGTCAACGCTGGGGTAGCTTTTCGATTACGCGACTGTAGAAATCACGTGGTTTTCAAACGAAGAACTCGTCGAGTCATGTTCGAAGTGCATTTTTATTCGGAAACGAAGTTGGTTGAAGATATTTTGATAGAGAGCGTGAAAGGTGAAAATCTAACGGTGAGGTGAATAAGTTTGGTGCGGAATGACTTCCCAAACCAACTCCTGCTTTTTTTTTTTTTTTGGTCTGTTTAACAGAATGCAGGCGTGCGCAATCGTGGAGGAGCATCACTTTACACAGTCTTACCTGTCGTTGTTCTGGGATTGCGTCTGCCTGCTAGACGCCTCAGTTGTTGAGAATAAATGTCACCAGTGATGGTTACACTTCAGGGAAACACTGTCGCTGTTCGACCGGATGCATAGCATCATCTTTTTTGGATGCACGCAGGTCTTTTTACGAGGAGATGCTACTTTCGTTTGGTTCTATCATTCCTTCCTTTTCCTTGTTGTAGTGTAAAGACGCCGTTTCTCGTCATCACTAATGCTTAACGGTACGTGATAGGAATGGTCAGTGTTGGTCACGCGTCAATTGATGACGAGCAAGCAGAGATGCAAATATGGCCACCCTCTGATTTTTGTGATTTTTGGCTTAGAGCATGAGGTACACGTACACCCAATTTTTGAACCTTCCCCATTGCATGGTAAAGTTGCATGATAGTGGAATAATCATAGTTCTCTAGTACACTGACGTGAATCATTGTGGATGTATGCGTTTAAACGATCATCAAGCCCCGAAGATCTTCCTCAACGTGGAGAGCCACTAATGTCAAAACGATCCCCCTTAGAACGCAAAAACCATTTTCTTGTTGTGCTCTGTCCTATGGCGTTATCCCCATACAGGGCGTAAATGTCCCTGGCTGCCTCCGCTACTGTCATTCCTCTTTTGATCTCCAACAGAAGAATATGTGGGAAATGTTCCGATTTCTCCACTTGGCACTCCATTTTCTAGTGTCCAGAGCTCCATTCACTGTCTTCATAGGACATAATGACAATACGTAAACTCAAAACTACAAATAAAAAAATTACGATCTATAAAAAAACATAGCAACCGGAATACCAACACGCAAAACAAGAAAGATACGAACTTGTGATAGGAACTTGTGCATCAACCTAATATTAAGTATGCAGAGACGCTGTCTGAGTTAAGGCTTTTATATTTATTCACTGACAAGGGGAAGGCCTTAGACACGGCCAACCGATTCGGCTCAAATTTGGCAGGTCGCTAGTGTACAGCCTAAAACGAAAGAATATATTTTGGGTAAACTACGCAGCTTTTTTAAGAAAATCACCCCTAAATGTTATGACGAGCAATCGACTCAAAATTGGCGGGATCGATAGATAATTGTAAATAGAGCATTTTTCATCATCAGGTATGGGGTCCGAAAACGCATACTTTTCCAGAAATGGAAGTAAGAAACTTTTACAACCTACGCTTCAGTACCCACATTGTAAATGCTTTTCGCCGACAACACCGATAGCGCAACGGCCAAGATAACGCCGGTACGGTAGCTCAGCGTGTTCGGTCAGAGGGCTGTGTGATCTCTATACTAAAAAAAAGGAAGTCAAGGAACGAACAATCAACTTGAATAGATGTCTTGTGACGTCCGCCCAGAACAAACGCAACGAACAATACCGAACAAAATGAAAAAAAAAAGGTAACTGGCTGGGAATCTGAGAACCCGGGTTCGACTCTCGAAGAAACCTAGCGGATGTTCTTCTCTTCGTTTGTATTTTTCCATTCCTCAATTGATAGGGATAGGAGGGTTATTTGCCTACCTTATTATTATCATTCCTTATTGATTTATTTACCTTATTAACCCTCCTATCCCTGCCAATTGACATATGGAAAAATACAAACGAAAAGAATAACATCCGCAGCACGACTCACGCCCCGTCCTCACAGCATTACTTCTGCCAGTACCTCGTCTCCTACCTCGTCCCCTACCTTTTAATCTGCCATGAAGTTTCATTTCAGCGCACACTCCGCTGCAGAGTGAAAATCTCATTCTGGAAACATCCCCCAGGCTGTGGCTAATATCCTTTCTTTCAGGAGTGCTAGTTCTGGAAGGTTCGCAGGAGAGCTTCTGTAAAGGTCGGAAGGTAGGAGAAGAGGTACTGGCAGAAGTAAAGCTGTGAGGACGGGGCGTGAGTCGTGCTTGGGTAGCTCAGATGGTAGAGCACTTGCCTGCGAAAGGCAAAGGTCCCGAGTTCGAGCCTCGGTCCCGCACACAGTTTTAATCTTCCAGGAAGTTTCATTTCAGCGCACACTCCGCTGCAGAGTGAAAATCTCATTCTGGAAACATCCGCTAGGTTTCTTCGAGATGCGAACCCGGGTTTTCTGATTCCCAGACAGTTATGTTTAGTTTTTCTTTTTTTTTTTTTTTTTTCATTTTGTCCGTTGTTGATAGTTGGGTTTGGTCGTTACGGAAGTCACATTATATCCGTTCAAGTTCGTTTGTTGATCCTTCACTCTATTTTTTTTCTTTTTTTCCTTTTTTTTTGGGTACAGAAGCGCCAGTTGTAAAAGTTTCTTTCCTCGATTTCTGGAGAAGTTTGCGTTTGCGGATCCCATACCTGATGATGAAAAATGCTCTATTTACAATTATCTATCGATACTTCCAATTTTGAGTCGATTGCTAGTCATTATTTTCTCAAAATCGCGGGGGTGTTGACTCAAAACATCCGAGTCTTTCGTTTTAGGTTGTACACAAGCGACCTACCAAATTAGAGACGAATCAATTGGCCGTGTCTGAGGCCTTCCCCTTGTGAGTGCTGTCGAAGTTATAGTGTCTTAGCTGACTTGGACACAGTAGAGGTGATTTCTATTTTTGAAAGAGTATTAAGGAAATGTAAGGCATTCAAATGCAGTTTCTAAAATCTATTCAAAAGCATCAAATAATCGCTTGAGAATAATAGCAGATGTATCCCTGGGAAAAGACGAAATTGGATTTAGGAAGGTTTGCTCTCAGAACGATAATATTTTTAGTATGAATGAAATTTTAGAATAACGATGTGAGGTCATTTTATAAACACATGTTTTTTTATTAACTTCCAAAAGCTTTTGACTTGATCGTCAGAAACAGATTACCGACAATAATGGCGAAAGAAAATATGCACATAGTCCAGCAATTATTCGAAGATTCCGGAATAAGCAGAGGCAGCTAAAAAAACAAGAGAGAAAACAAAAATCAAGACATCATGCAAGGAGTTTGCTTGTCACTGGGAATATCTGTGTTGGGAATTTCATAAAAAAACGCTATTATATACCGTCTAAACGCTATTTAACATGTAGGTTATGTAGTATTAATACAAAATAAGGTTCAAATGGCTCTGAGCACTATGGGACTCAACTTCTGAGGTCATTAGTCCCCTAGAACTTAGAACTAGTTAAACCTAACTAACCTAAGGACATCACAAACATCCATGCCCGAGGCAGGATTCGAACCTGCGACCGTAGCGGTCTTGCGGTTCCAGACTGCAGCGCCTTTAACCGCACGGCCACTTCGGCCGGCTACAAAATAAGGGAAAAACATTCAAAATTCGATGTATACAGTATATTATCTGGGAAGACAACGCTACAATCTGGAATGTCCACTACATTTGCGACTCACTAGGACAATAATGCAGCCTGATCAAAAATTATTATTGTAGACAAGACACTGGAACAAGTCTCCAGTTTTAGGTACTTCGGATAAAGTGTCCACTTAAATAACGATAGTGATGTACAGAATAAAAACAATAAATTTCAATACATGTGTGTAACTATAAACAGAACCTTAAAGAAAATGACAACGAACGAAACAAAATTAAAGTTTTACAAAACAATGGCTGTGCCTGTCTTTTGTGTGACAGTGAATCTTGGATTAAAACAGGGAAGACAAGAGCAGCATACAATATGTGGAGAAATGGAGGTAACTTCTTAAACATAATGGAACAAGACACAATTTCAGTCACAGCAAACAGCTACAAGACATCAGGAAAAAGAGACTTTGGCAGCAGGGAAAAAAGATGGTCATAAGAATGTGAAATCAGAACGGTCATATTGCGTGAAGCTTGAAGAGAAGAAGAAGAAGCTATATGAAAGTGTTTTATTCGCAGTATCCGGTTTCACATCAATATAGACGCATCTTCAGGTTTATCTTCCGAGAATACAAATCAAGTGGTTATATTTTCATAATGCAGTAGGACTATTACGGAGTTCCAGCGTTCGGGAATTTATCCACGCAAGAGTCAAGCCATCTACATCATGAAAAAATAAACCTGAAGATGCGTCTGCACTGACATGAAACCAATAACTGCGAATAAAGCACCTTCACACAGCTATGCAGCTATTGGAAACATCTCATCATCCTCGACTTTTTTAATTGTCATAATTTTTATTATAATTTGACTGATAATTGGGTGTCGAGTGTTTTGTATTGTTGTTCACGTCATTGACCTGAGGTTATCCTCCCCAGAATGTTGTGTCACAGGACCAACTGTCAGCGTCAGAGAGCTGTACCAGAACCTCATCAGCAGTTCTTTAAACCACAACTGAGTCGGCAAAATTACAATAAATGATGAAGAATCAAAGGATGTGAATATATACAGCCTTACACAATCATGACCAAGAGAAGGATAATTTTATAGCTTATAACTGCGTTACGTCACCCTGTTCTACTTAATACGGAATTCGTGGGAGCATCAATAGTAAATAATTGTGTTCAACTACAAATCCAGGGATGTGCAACATGTATTACTGGGAAAAAGCTGTTTGTAGGAGACGTGTGGAGGGAACGAGATTGGTTCTTGGGGAAATAGAGGACCTCATCAATGCATGCAAAATCTAATAATTAAAATCAATTTTAATTTTAATAATCAACAGCCTCAGTTGCACCGTTTACCTAGAATTTACCTAGGCTTCAGCCGGGATAACCCAATCTTCTTCAGAATAACAGTAACTACCGTTTGTCCATAGTGGACATCGTCAAGCTAAAACTACAAATCCATGAATTATCGTCAGGATATAAAACTTTTCCAGTACATCACTCGTGGCTGCCGCATCGCGGTCGCGAAGTGGGGCCGAGCCAGTTCCAGATAAATTTTATAGTCTGACGATAACTTATGGATTTGTAGTTTTAGCTTGACGATGTCCACTATGGACCAACGGTAGTTACTGTTATTCTGAAGAAGGTTGGGTTATCCCGACTGAAACCTAGGTAAAGTCTAGGTAAACGGTGCAACTGAGGCTGTTGATTATTAAAATCAAAATTAATATTTATACAGTTGCTGACAGGGCCGCGAAATGTTGAAGATATTTAAATTAAAAATCAATATCGAAGTAATATCAAAGAGTTGGTCTAGTGTGCTTACAGAATGTTCATCTTTTCTACAAAAACTGATTACCATAGCAACAAAAAGAGAATACGCAAATGCTCTGAACAAACTGGAAGGCCATGTAAAAAGCATAGCGCAAGGACTGAGGTTACAGGAGTGGGGCGCTCATTAATTGCTGTCGAATCCAAGTCCCAGAGGAGAAAAGGAACTGACAGGAGGGTGGGCTATTAATTAGGCCATCGATCAATGCTCCAGTCGCGCAAAAACCGCAGATATTTTCTATCTGGGAGATGCCTCACACAGCTGACTCCGACTAGGTACTCCAAAATGAAACCTCACATGTCAGATGCGTGCTGCATAACAACTTTCAGCCGTGTGTAAGGATGTGTTAGAAATAACTACACTCGACGTAACACAGCAGACAGAGCATCGATTCGCTTAGAGGAAACATCATGTTTAGCTCAGACCACCGACTACGTCGTGTGGCTACGAGACTTTGTGGGAGCTCCACGGAGCAAGATAAGCTAATAAAACAACAATTATTTTAAGTGCAAAAATTTGTTCATTATTGGAGTTTGCATCGCCATAGTTTGGAGTTTACTAAGAATGACAGGCAAGTTAAAGAGAATTAACTGTTTTCTGTGCACATAACGCGTTAATTCTCTACAAAAATTTGAGTGTTCGGCAATGTATCTCTGTTAGGATAGCAGTTCATTGCGTATGATGTCAACGGATTCACACAGAAGTAACTGGTGCTCGAGTGCCGTCTACGAGCAGAGTTAACATTGGCGTCAGCGATGAAAACGTAACTCGCTTCATCTTTGTTTTCATTACGACGAATAGTACTGTACAAACTCGTATGGAATCTCTGGTACAAAGGGCACGCTTTCACGCATTTCACAGTGCGGATCTCGTATCTTGACTGAAGTTCTTGACACATTGTAATTTCAGTCATCGACTTTACTCTATGTACTCATGAAGAACTAACTGTACGTACCCATATTCTTCTCTGGAACATACTGATCCAACATTAAAATGAATAATTAATTAAATGTAAGTAGTTGTTTAACATAACAGTTTTTAAATAGGACTAAAAAGTATAAACAGGACTAGAAAGTATAACCCCATACACACAGCTCTGAAAATTTACGATCGTGAATTTGCTCACAGTTATGAGAATATCAGTAAGATTTAAAACAAAAAACGTGGGTGGCATGTAATACATAATAGTTAGCAGGTGAACTAGTCATGCATCAGTTATGCTAGGGATGCATCCCAATTTTTTCGCTATAAATCTTACGAGTATTTTCATAGATGGCTTTAAGAATTAATTGTATGGGGTTAGGAATCGATAGGGATAAGGAGAAATTATTTTATACTTCGTAGTCCGATTTAAAAAAATTGTTACTTTTTAAAAATATTTCGTTTAAATAATTATTTTATGCTTTTTAATCTGTCGTATGCGAAATTTTTCCATCGATTTCAAATATCTTGATCATTTTAGAACAGTGACATGTGGTAAATTTAAGGTTTCGTTTGGTTTCTCTCCACCTGCATTAACCAATATATTGTTTCCTCCAACGTATATTTCGCGAAAAGACACCGAAGGTAAAAATTTGAGCGATTTGAGCTCACATAGGCATACCATCAATCGTTCATTTCGCAAACCATTCGCATCTGTGACAGGAAAAGACGGAATGGCAGTGGTACACAAAATACCCTCCGCCTCACACCAGACAAGTAAACGAGTTAATACTGCATCGTCATCGAGTTTTGAGCTAAGTTGAAAGTTTCAAGTTTCCGCCTCATCGGTGAGTAAGTTTAAAATCAATTGGAAAATTTGTACCTCACAGACAAACACACAAGTGTGCGAGTTAATAAAAACGATAAAAACGTGGTAAAATGCGTCATGCATGTAACAGATTTGGTTGAAATTTATGAATTATGCTTTTATATCATCCCTTTTCACACCCATCCTCAGTTCTGGGTTGTCTTACCGTAACAGTATTTTTTTCCAAGTTGCAAGTGATAGGTGTGCTCAGCTTGGTAGAAACTGCTTCATGTGTTATAGAAGTGCAACTATAAGTTAAAGAAGTTGTCGCAGATTTTTGCTGCAGCAGGAAATTTGCGCACATTGCGCCCATAAGGACTGTGACACAATCTGCAACGCAGAACCATTCTAAAAGTCCTCAGATTAGTTAGGCGGTGCTCTGTGTAATGCCTGTTTGTCATCCCGTTTATCACGCCCTCCCTACCCTTGTTGCAAGTAGATGATTCTTATCCCCACACTACTGCACTGTCATCCTGTTCTGAGCTATGCTCAAAATAGTCTATAGCTCATCGGGAATCAGTTTAAAATCAGCTGGAAAATTTGTAACCAACAATCAGACAGAAAATAATGTGACCTAACAAATTTGTGTTAAAATAGTTCCTGTCCCCAGATTCTGACCAGCTGTCCTGGTATATAGCTGCAAAGTATCTGGTGGCCATTCCTGGAACAGCCCCATCTACATTTATAGATATAGAATGAAAAGTACTAACAAAAAAGAAAAAGATAAAACCGCAGCTTGTTTGATGACTGAGTCCCAGTAATATGTTTGGCCTAGAATACTTACCTACTCAAACTTGATTTTGTACTTACACGTAAGGCTGTGTTTGGAAACAGGAAATTTTTCTTAATGTGCCGCTGAGGTTCGGCATAGCGCTTCGAAACGCTTAAAACAGAATGTTCCATATAGCTACTGCCACTTTAACTTGGGCTGTTGTAAATTCCTGCAGCTTTGAGGCCATGACTAGCCTTCACAGGCTCAACATCTCTTGGACCAGTACAACAAATCCGTCGTGCAGGGTTTTGATGGAGGTAGAAATCTAGCACCATTCAACGAGCGTCATAAAAAAAAATTTCTCCTAAAAGTAAAAATTAATTAGAATCATCGATTCAGAAATGTCCTTCTGATTTTGCCTCTGTGACCCAATCAGTCTTCTCTAAGCCATTTCTTATTCCTTCCAAATATGACAAGAGAAACATTAATTCCGCAGTTGCATGCTAAGGAGTAAGTATTGCCTCTAAATTGTACAGTATATGCACCTCTGATGAGACTGTAACTGCATTCTGTCATGATCAGAGAGCAGTTATTGCCAGCCTTGATGGATATTTTCAGCGGTGTAATCGGTAGCTTTAATACTACAGGCAACCCAAGTAAAAAAAACTTTCATGACTATATCGGTCAGTACCCGACACTGTTTTGGATAGCCCTCGGCCTAGTGACAATTTGTAAACCGATTGGAAGAACGGGCATAGTGTAGCAATCCTACATTACAGGCTCAAAATTAAACATTACACACGTCCTCCTACCCAGGCAAATTGAGCAAATTGGTTGTTTCTTTCCCATTAGGTGTGATCTAGGGTGGATCTAACGCGGCTTGCGAAAACATAACTTCTTTAAGGACTGTTCCTGAGAAAATATCGGTAAACCATGATATTTGGGAACCATTCATAGAGATGGCCACTTCTATAATTTCTAGTCATGGCAGACTGTCAGAGTTTTTACTATATGTTATTACGATGACGATCTTAGAGAACACTGAAAGTTGAAAGATACCGTACTTATGCTAGTAAAATATGCTAGTAACATTCGGTATGAGACCTAAATATAGTTGAAATCAGGTAGTGAATACATGGCAAGGGTTCTGGTGTTATCTAGGACACCAAAAATTGTTTTTAATGAGAATTTTTTCACCAACAAACCTTTATGAAGCACTGTCTGTGTTTTATGGATATTTTACACCTGTACAAATATGCCGAAAGTGGTACTACAGTGGCGAAAAATGGGCTAACAAAGAAAAATTTAAAATGACTCCCAAAAGCTATGTAAAACTGGAAAGCCTGCAACTACAGTATAGTAAAATATTTCTATAACATATTTACTATAGGTTGACTCTTAGAGGATTACAGCAACCAGGCCCCTTTTTACAATGCTGTTTATTTATTTAAACATTGCCGTTACCGGTTTCGAACAGATAGGTTCAGCTTCAGACGGCTAGTTCACCTAATGTAAAACGTGAACTGTCTGAAGACTAACCTGTCGGTTAGAAACTGGCAACGGTGCGTTATTTCGCTGTTTCAAAAAGGAAACAGAAGTAACACAAATCATTAGAAGTGCATCAGTCTTCTGGATTCCTCTTATAAGAATATATAGCAAAATATTAAATATTAAATGAAAGGCTTCGAAACACTGATTCAATTTTATTAAACCAGCAGGCAGATGACTCTATAACGATGATGTTTTCACACTGAAACAAATTTTACAAAAAAGACGAAAATTTAGTTTGGAAACACATCGACTATGAAAAAGCATTTCAATCCATAGAACAAATCTCTAGTCAATAACAAAGAAAAGAGCGTACCCCATGCATCTGATAAAAGTATGTCAAGGTTTGCATAAAAAAAACTGAAATAAGGCCGGATATGGGCAAAGAACTGACAGAAGAAATAGAAAAAAATCAGAGAGGAAGGCAAGGATGTAGTATGTCATCTACACTGTTCAAAATCTACTTCGACGATCTTGTCAGGGTACGGATAATGGACAGAGTACCTCAGGCTACAAGAATTTGGACACGTAAACTTCTAAATACAATGTTGTTTACTGATGACCAGATAATCATACAAGTTAGCGACAACAAATTACAAATAATGGTACTGTAAATATATTAATCAATGTAATCCTAAATAATAACCTGGAGATCAACAGTAAAAACAAAATAGTGATCATAAATACCCAGTAAGGGCTAAGAAATCATTAGTACCATAATAATAGGACAGGTGTCTCATTTCAAATATGTAGGTTGTGATACAACTTTCTAAGTAGAGTGAGATATAAATAACAAAATTAGTACCTATCAATACATATACATGACACCACTCAAAAAAATATATGTGGGCAGATAGTTGGACAATAAGATCAAAAGACTGAAGACAACTTGTAACTTCAGCTACGTAGTTTCTTAGATCACTGGAAGGCTGCACAAGAGAAGACAAAATAAGAAATCAAGAAGCAAGGAAGAGAGGGCGTTACAGCCATTAACTAAAAAAGTAATCTAATGAAAGCAGGACTAGAGAAAACATGTATTGTCTATGCCACTTGGAGAATCCCTCGTCAAGCGATAAAATACAATCATACTGAAAGAAGGAGTGTGGGAATGCTGAGGAAGAGATAGTGAGGGTGGAACGTACCGTAAGGCTTAATCCTGCGTTGGCACAAGAAAAAGACAAAAGAAATTGAAAAAAAGGAGACAGAAGCAGGGTGTGGGATGCACATACGATTTTGAAAGGTTTACAGAAAGTATACGACACTGCATCAATAAATAATGTAAATCCATGTCTTGACAAGAGCTCAATAAATAAGAGAAAGATTGGTTATGCCGACTGTGAGCCACTTTGGCCAACCTAGAACTCTTTTAAAGTCACGTCGTAATTGACCTCGAACGCCTAACGTCGAATGTGACGTCGTAAATGACGCACCCTATTCTATGATGTCATCATGACATCACAAACCACACCCCTTTTCCACGACATCACAGTCAGTGGAAATCTAAAAGAAGCAAGATAGCACAGAGTGGCTCCATGTTCCAAACTACTTGGACAACCAGACTTACTCATATATACAAAAAGTAGATAGAGGGTGTAACTTATAGTATTTCACACCTAAAATGTGTAAAGACACACAAAACGACTATGTCAAGTCTCACAACGTAAACTCCAGGCATAAAATTTTTGTAAAGAAAAGGCATCAGGAAAAACACACACAAACATGTAGTTTATGTCATGAGTCACAGCATTATTGCTAGCTCTAAAATACATAAAGTGTGTAACTTCCAGTAATTTTATCTCTAAAATGTGTACGAAAAATACGTCAGTAACAATGTTCCTGTCAAGTGTCAGAATGTTATTTTCACTCAGAAACAAATGTTTTCAAAATATGAAGTGGGTATAACAGGCAGTACATTTACACCAATTTTTTTTATAACTACGCAAAGCACGTGTGTTCTACTAAAATAATATGCTGCAAGCAGCTGAGGCTTCAATTTAGGCCTAAATGAAGCTGCACAAGACACATGTTCCATAAAATACTATACTAATCAGGCAAGCAGTGCTAGTTGGCACAAACAAATAGACAATCTGATTTACTGTTCAGTAACTGAAGGTTACCTGAAGTATGCTATTAAAGTTTCATTTTACTCCTAAAACATGATTGCGGAATCTTAAATAATAAAGATAATACTTTGTCTTCTTTAAAGCGTAGTGCAATGACCAAACTATTCTCATCAACAAGTGTTATTTAACCTGTAATTTTATGATGATACAATGACTGAATTTACATTCGCGATCAGAAATCCTTACGGAACTTGCCTTGTGTCTTGTATCTGGTAGCTCTACATATTTGGTTTAGTGCAAAAGATTGTATTTCAAAGATATCGAAGTTCTCTCTATATCTTTTTTTTTTTTGTTATGTTGAGTATGTATTTCAAATTATATGCCATGTTAGTGAAATAATGTGGCACACAAAGTGAAGAAGAGTAATATTAAAAGTATTTAGGCGAACTATTTAGCCACCTAGAATTAGTATGAGGTGAGGTAATTTGCTCAGCTGAATGCTGGCTGCAGGTCTCGGGGCCCAAGGCGCGACACCCCGGGACAGCAATGTGGCCACTAAAGCTCTGTCCAGGTATGAAGGCGGTCAATGTGGCCAGAAATGGGAAAATCCCCAGTGGAGGGAATTTTGAGCGCAGTTGCTCGCCTAGCTGAAGAACAGGTGATGCACCAGAAATGGTGGAGTGTCACACATTCTTAAATATGGCTACTTACAACTCTTAGAAATTCTGTAATAAATCACAGTTACACAATAAAGTAAATGTGAATACACTGGCGATCTCAGATAACAATACTGTACTCAGTACCTTAGAAACTACAGAAGTTAACATTTTACACTGTTAATTTTTTTGGAATAAACCTTAGAAGCCACAACCTTTAAGGCCTCAGGGGATTTCAACAAACGATTTGTTAGCCGACAGCATCACACTGTAACTGTCATCCCTGACAGCTATATATCTGTAACTATTTTATTTATTGATATTTCTCACGTTTTTATAGCTTTTTCACTGTGTAATAATGTTTGTAGTCGGAACATTGTATCCTCAGCAACAACAAAGCAACTGAATTCAGCACGAATACCTTTTATTTTGTTATATCGTTGTAGTTATTTGAGGAACATTGAACTAATTTCAGTTTGCTTAAATGAAACTTTTCTTAAGTATAATTACACTCGATAAAACAAAACCATGGTGATTTAAGTTGTTGTTTATCACACGTGGTAACTGACACCACAACTGAAAAGTGTGTCAAAAGATGTTTCTACCAAGCAGGCATAAAAAAATTCTTTAAACAATATTTAACTTTCCTACCACAAGGTTGTGTCGTATCCTAACGTATTGTTTGTTTTCATTCCCCCATCATGCAGAAGTTCGAAAGACAGCAGCGTGGAAAGGTAAGTCGACCTCCAGTTTGTCGCATAATTTAGATACTACTAGAGCCCACTCTGCCCCGGTGTCGGTTACGACTCATCCGTGTGACCTATGTTATCATTTTTCATCGTGCAGAAGCAGCCTAAAGGGCTATTTCTTGATTATTTACCGTCATTTTACAGATTACTATGGTAGAGTATCAACGGTTTACTACAGAAGAAGAATTCCTCAAGAATTATTATTGCAACAGGCTGAAGAAAGCATCAGCGGCTAGTGTAGTGAAACGGGAGTTGTTATCTTACAAAATGGTGATGATGTAGATGACACCGCTTCACTCTCTGATGAAGCTACGTCTGGTTTTTCTGCAGATGAAATTTTTTCTCTGAATGACATGGGAAATATAGAACGTGGGTGAGATTTCGAAACTAATAGGTTATATGTATTTTTTTCACGTTGTTGTTGTGGTCTTCAGTCCGGAGACTGGTTTGATGCACCTCTCCATGCTACTCTATCCTGTGTGAGCTTCTTCATCTCCCAGTACCCACTGCAGCCTACATCCTTCTGAATCTGCTTAGTGTATTCATCTCTTGGTCTCCCTCTACGATTTTTACCCTCCACACTGCCCTCCAATACTAAATTGGTGATCCCTTGATGCCTCAGAACATGTCCTACCAACAGATCCCTTCTTCTAGTCAAATTGTGCCACAAACTCCTCTTCTCCCCAATTCTATTTAATACCTCCTGGTTAGTTATGTGGTCTACTCATCTAATCTACAGCATTCTTCTGTAGAACCACATTTCGAAAGCTTCTATTCTCTTCTTGTACAAACTATTCATCGTCCATGTTTCACTTCCAAACATGGCTACACTCCATACAAATACTTTCAGAAACGACTTCCTGACACTAAATCAACACTCTATGTTAACAAATTTCTCTTCTTCAGAAACGCTTTCCTTGCCATTGACAGTCTACATTTTATATCCTCTCTACTTCGACCATCATCAGTTATTTTGCTCCCCAAATAGCAAAACTCCTTTACTACTTTAAGTGTCTCATTTCCTAATCTTTCCTCAGCATCACCCGACTTAATTCGACTACATTCCATTATCCTCGTTTTGCTTTTTTTGATGTTCATCTTATACCCTCCTTTCAAGACACTGCCCATTCCGTTCAACTGCTCTTCCAAGTCCTTTGCTGTCTCTGACAGAATTACAATGCCATCGGCGAACCTCGAAGTTTTTATTTCGTCTCCATGGAATTTAATACCTACTCCGAACTTTTCTTTTGTTTCCTTTACTGCTTGCTCAGTATACAGATTGAATAGCATCAGGGAGAGGCTACAACCCTGTCTCACTCCCTTCCCAACCACTACTTCCCTTTCATGTCCCTCGACTCTTATGACTGCCATCTGGTTTCTGTACAAATTGTAAATAGCCTTTCGCTCCCTGTATTTTACCCCTGCCACCTTCAGAATTTGAAAGAGAGTCTTCCAGTCAACATTGTCAAAAGCTTTCTCTAAGTCTACAAATACTAGAAACGTAGGTTTGCCTTTCCTTAATCTTTCTTCTAAGATAAGTGGTAGGGTCAGTATTGTCTGACGTGTTCCAACATTTCTACGGAATCCAAACTGATCTTCCCCGAGGTTGGCTTCTACCAGTTTTTCCATTCGTCTGTAAAGAATTCGCATTAGTATTTTGCAGCTGTGACTTATTAAACTGATAGTTCGGTAATTTTCACATCTGTCAACACCTGCTTTCTTTGGGATTGGAATTATTATATTCTTCTTGAAGTCTATATTCCACGAAAAAACATAATTACCCATTATCCAGGAAGTACAGGTAGGGGAAAGGTCCTGTTGAAGACAGTAAAATATTTTTGCTATTTATCACTGATGGAATGATTAACGCATTGGTGAAATACTCCTACGAAGAGTAATGGCGTACCAGTCTACACGAAGGTACATCGGCAGAAGTGGCCCGGCTATTATAGGCCTGTTGCCCATATTTGGGCCCCTAAAATTTCTGGACTGACTCTGAAGGACATATTTTCTCACATTTATGGCCTATCTCTGTTTCGACGCACGATGACAAAAATGGATTTGAATTTCTGCTGAGTGCAGTACATTTTGATAAAAAAGTTACAAGGGATCTTGGAAAAGAAAGCGATAATTTTTCAGCATTTTGGGAATTGTGGAAAATGTTAGTTGAAATAATTCGAATACTACAGCCATTCAGAATACGTCATTACTGATGGGACCTTTTGAGCTTTATGGGAAGATGCCTTTTCGTATGTATGTATCCCAAAAACTAGATAAATATTGTCTCATGATCACTGTATTTTTGTGATGGGATGACACAGTATTTTCTAAATACTTAACAGAACCAAGAGAGAAATGACGACCGACAACGATATCTCCTCTTGTGAATTAGTTGAAAAATTGAATAAAAGAAAGCTGATTTTAGTCGATACACTACAAGAGAACAAAAAAGAACTTCCTCCATCCATGATAAATGCCGAAGGACATAATAAGAATTCTTCAAAATTTCTATACGATGATATGAAGATGCTTGTTTCTTTCTGTCTGAAGAAAATAAAACTGTAGTCTTCGTATCATCCAACCACTCCACATCCGAAATTGAGCACATCTACCCAAAACCTACCGTAGTCAAATCTTATAACTTTAATGAAGGGGGCATTAATGTTTTTGATAAATTATGTCATGCAAAATCTGCCAAAAGACTGACAAATCGTCGGCCTCTGTGACACTTCTTTGGCATTTTAGATGCATCAGCAATAAATGCCTGTGCAATCTACAATCTAAAAATACCGCAACAACATAAAAGCAACAGTTGTAGTGAAGGGTTTTTGACGAAATATCCTTTTGCACTGGTTAAATCACACATGAAGAACAGGATGACAAATCCCCACATCAGCAAAACACTGAGAGAAGAAATATGCAACATCCTAGGAATACAAATGCCTATAGATGCACCGTCACTAACTCGTTGAGCAGCAGACAGGCCAGGAAAATGTTCCTTTTGCGGATGGAAAATGAATGGAAGAGGGAACCACCTGCGCACCAAGTGCAAAAAAAAAAAAAAAATGTTTGTGGGAACACTAGAGAGTGATTTGTCCGTAATGCACATGACTAAATAAATACAAATAAAAACCTGTTCTTAAAAATAAAAAGTTCTTCCGAAATCAACAAAGTTGTAGTTTTGTAAACAAGAAAACCAGTTAGTTTCTAATTAAACAAAATTTATACATTTTGTAAATATCCGTATCATCTCTAACATGTATTTATGTGTGTAAACCAGATGAATCTGATTTATAAGGAGAAAATAATTTTTTTCAGCTAAACATCGTATACGACACGGCCTTGTGGAAGGGAGGTTAGCGACAATCTGTTGTCGTTTAACGTGATGTCGCTCACGGATGAATTTATTTATATACACTATGTGATCAAAAGTAACCGGACACACCCAAATACATACGTTTCTCATATTAGGTGCAGTGTGCTGCTAGGTACTGCGTATCAGCGACCTCAGTAGTCAGTAGACATCGGAACTCACGGACATCGAACGAGGTCAGGTGATTGGGTGTCATTTGTGTCATACGACTGTACGCGAGACTTCCACACTCCTAAACATCCCTATGTCCGGTGTAAAAGTGAAGTGGAAACGTGAAGGGACACGTACAGCACAAAAGTGTACAGGCAGTCCTCGTCTATTGACTTACAGAGACCGCCGACAGTTGAAGAGGGTCTTCTTGTGTAATAGGCAGACATCTATCCAGGCCATCACACAGGAATTCCAAACTGCATCAGGATCCACTGCAAGTACTAGGACAGTTAGGCGGGAGGAGAGAAAACTTGGATATCGTGGTCGAGCGGCTGCTCATAAGCCACACATCACGCCGGTAAATGCCAAACGACGCCTCGCTTGGTGTATGGAGCGTAAACCGTGGAGATTGAACAGTGGAAAAACGTTGTGTGGAGTGACGAATTACGGTACACAATGTGGCCATCCGATGGCAGGGTGTGGGTATGGCGAATGCCCGGTGAACGTCATCTGTCAGCATATGTAGTGCCAACAGTAAAATTCGGAGCCGGTGGTGTTATGGTGTGGTCGTGTTTTCCATGGAGGTGCTTGCACACCTTGTTGTTTTGCGTTGCACTATAACAGCACAGGCCTACATCGATGATTTAAGCACCTTCTTGCTTCCCTCTTATCGCGTAACCTTCTTTCATAAGAGAATGAAATAAATTATTCTGATAATTGGAAACGAAAATGTTTTGTTAAAAGTTCTCTTTTTATGTTGCAAAAAAGCCACAACTAATTGTTTCTCAGGGCGAAATCGCCAAAAATATCATACGTGTTCCAACGTGAAGACATCCGTCTTACTCACGATGGATTTAAAAAAAAGGATACTTTATTTTATGTTACGCGATAGACCAGTTAAATAACTGCTTAATTATTTCTTTTTCTGTGAGGCTTGATGCTGCCTATATGCAATGGCAGCGTATACATTAATGAAAATTATTATTCATAAAACTGTACGTCTGGTCTAAAAAATGAAATGGAAGATATCACAAACCATTCTGTAGTTATTAATATTATTATCTTTAATACTTCTTGCAAGAAATGAGTATTAAAAGCGTTTTTATCATTTTATCATTAATGGCATCGCTACAACAGTTAACTAACACAAAATGACCAGGGCAACATTTAATTATTACGTAAATGAATCATGGGTCAGAGAAGGTACTTTCTGCTACCAACAAGAAACACATTCTACCATAAATAATTGCATATATATTTGACAAAATTGATAATAACGCTACAGATAATTATATTGATTATTTACAGACTGTGATCTCTATGCGACCGTCATATAGGACATAAGAACCAACAAGACCAGGAAGACAAAGAAGACAAGAGCGTAAAACAAAGAAATCTTTTTCTTATATACTATGATACAGAAATAATAATAATTAAAATTCTATGAGTATGTATAGCGCTTCCATTGTAGTTACATATCGGTAAGTTGATTTAACATTACTTTTTCCAAGAACCGACGCTATACACTGTTGAAGAGTAATTCGGGTTGGAGACTGCATGTTTCAACACTATCGAGCATCTGTTCATACTGTACGGCCTGTGACGGAGTGGTTGGACGACAATAACATACCTGTAATGGACTGGTCTGCACATAGTCCTGACCTGAATCCTATAGAATATCTTTGAGATCTTTTCGAACGCCGCCTTCGTGCCAGGCATCACCGACCCACATCGATACCTCTGCTCAGTGCAGCAGTCCGTGAAGAATGGGCTGTCATTCCCCAAAAAACCTTTCAGCACCTAATTGAACGTATGGCTCCGAGAGTGGAAGCTGTCATTAAGACTAATGGTGGGCCAACACCATACTGAATTCCAGAATTACCGAAGGAGGGTGCCACGAACTTGTAACTCATTTTCAGCCAGGATACTTTTGGTCACATAGTGTATGAGCAAACTGTTATTTATATTTGTTGTGAATGGTCTCTGTGTGACCGAAAGATTATAATAACTCTTTATTTAATTATTGTTATAATAAGTTAGCTTGGAGTAGAATGTAGTAAAATTGAGTCAGAACGAGTCTGTAGAACATAAGAACGATATATTTTTGGTGGGGAAGGCCCTCGGCCAATGGAGATGCAGAGAGTGGCGGAATACTATTGGCGTCAAGTGATGATGGACTGTTTTCGTCTAGTGCACTCAAGTGAGCGATTCGAACATTTTACGTTGAAATCTTGAAGAAGACACTTTGCACATTGAGTTCTGGAAGAAGACAATGCAACATCCGTGTAGGTGACTGATTCTAGTGAATGGCAGCTACAAGACTAAGTTTTCGAGGGACAGTAATTTTTGCGAGGTATGGATGCGTTGCAATGCATAACTCTAACTTATCCACTTGCGTTATGAAACAGGGACTAGAAAGAATAGAAGTTTCTACTCATTATCTCTCGTGTGGTGTTATGTAAATTGACATACTGAACTGTGCATTATTTTGAGCTGGCGAACGTTTCATGTATTAAGATCACCAAATGGACTTAGTTCTCACGTGTGTTTTATGACTATTTGAGTTCAGGATTTTGCTACCGTTCTCGTATCGCTCTCAATGCAGCTTTACTCAATTTAATTTCTGTCTGTATTATAACTGATTAGCGTTTCTGTTTGCTTAATGTTTACTTTCTGGAATAAATATTATTGAACAGAATTCTCCGAAGACAGCTACATCAGTTACTGACGTTAGAATAAAGCCCCTTTTATTTATTCTTAATTTTTCTTTTACTTAATAATTCTGTTCATTTTCTTAATTCGCAATTATAGCCAATGATAAACTATTTGACTTCAGAGCCACAGCTACAGGCTGTTACTTGTAGCGCCTTAGCTACTTACTGGGCATCAAAGCAGACGTGTGCGGCTTGACCTTACGATATTCTCGAGTATTCCTTTTAAACAGAGTCGTGCATAGTCCAGTTACGTAAGCCACGGGCAGCATGAGGTAAAGTCACAACTGGTTTGCCCACCTGGAATGGTGATTGGGGAAGCTACTCAGAAGAGTATTCATAAGGTAACGTTGCACCCCAGATCACGTAAGAAACAGATTGCCCGATCGCTTGGTCTAGCAGGCAACTCTTGTCAGGGAACGGCCACCAGGCGGCAACAGCGTCACACCCTTACTTCTGGAATCAACCACTAGATGGCACTCCATTCTGTGAAATATGTGGCAACATCGGCCGAACGCGTGCAGCTTTCCACAATTTGACGTCTGTGAAGTACAGCTGTTTCTGACATACCGGTGGTAGTGGATCGAGTCGTCATACCGAGGACCTACGAGTATATCGACTGTGGAAGAAGTAGACGAACAAATCCTGAACTAAAAATGTTCGGTTTTCCCGTCAAAGATATAGAAAGGTTACGCGAGTGGCTTTTAAATTCAGGTAAATCAATAAATTAGTTACGAGTAAGTATTAATAAAGAGCCATAAGCATTCAATCCTATTTAAATTTTGTCGATGTTATATTCGATATAACGTGGCAGCCCTTCCTGTACAAGAATCATATCATATAATTTTTAAATGAAATATTTGCTGCGATTTGGACTTAATTAAAACTGTTTATTCACTTCACTATCGTAATTTTGGGTGTAGAGGCATTTTTGTGTGCAATGTGAAAACTGAAAGCAATATAACATATGGATAACAAAATGCAAAGCATAGTGTGGTAACATTTGGTAAACAATTTAAGAAGCATTACCTTACAAGACCTTTCCCTTGGTACTTGAAAATGGCTCTTGAGCTGAAATCGCAATAGTGAAATAAATGAATAATAGTCGTCATCTAACTGCTAGATCATCGGTCCCTCTAAATCCTGGTATATACTAGAGCGAACGAATTGAACGAGTGTAAAGCCTCGTTTACACCGCTGCAAACGAGTATTCAATAGATAATTCGCCAATGTTCACTGCCATTCGTTTATGCTTGTGAACAAGCGTTTATACTGGAATGAAAGGAGGAGCCCGCATCTCGTGGTCGTGCGGTAGCGTTCTCGCTTCCTACGCCCGGGTTCCCGGGTTCGATTCCCGGCGGGGTCAGGGATTTTCTCTGCCTCGTGATGTCTGGGTGTTGTGTGCTGTCCTTAGGTTAGTTAGGCTTAAGTAGTTCTAGGGGACTGTTGACCATAGATGTTAAGTCCCGTAGTGCTCAGAGCCATTTGAACCATTTTTTTAAAGGAGGAGAATAGAAGAGAACGAGCATAACATGCAAACTATAGACGCTGCCTATTTTAATTTTTTTTAATCTGTGCGCTAATAATCCTCAAACAGCTTTCACTTGAAAACAACACTACTTATAGTAACAGGTCTGCGCGAGTGTGGATATCCCCAGTAATAACTGTGTTGCAGATAAAAGCGTACGCCTGTTGCGAATATTTGCGGGTTGTCTATAAACTGTACAAAGTAAATTTTTAACATAATTATGGTTTGCCGTCTGTGGCTCTTCAAAGTTGACACCGCCAAAATATGCTCGAAAAACACGCTTTCACTTGTATATTACCGCGTTTGCAGCCCTCTTTCAACAACAATCCAAAATTCATCGTTTTGTGCCACTCTTATATCATTTACGATAAGTTACATGCAAAGCAAAAGAATTTAAATTTGAAATGACTGGCACTGAAATATGTCCAGCATTAATTCGCATCATAACCGAGTGCGCATTTTGAAAACTTTCTAGTGTTAACCTTCACGTGGAGATCTTTTTTACCACCATAAACCGTATCAGAAGAGCTGTATAGCAAAGAGGAAATAGACGGCATGGAAGGCGAGTGTAAAACCCTTGCGACTGCAATACAGTCTGCATTTGAACAGTAACTCGGGAGAAATGTTTGTGTGTTACTTTTCATTTATTTCATTTCGCATATGATTGTGAGAAATAAACTTGGTTTGTAGAATTACAGGAGCTAATCTACATTCTTAGATTGAAAACTCGGGAAAAACCACAGCCGATCATGAGCTACAGTCAGCAGTGTGCCGAATGCATTTCGCGCGCAGCGCTCTAGCCGAACGCAAAGCAGCGTCATTCACGTCACCGACGATACAGCGTTGCGAATTCCGCGACATGGACAGGTCAGTTAGCGTTGTAGCGTCGCCTGCCACATCTGTTGATCGACGGGAAAACTATTTTTACGGTTGCCTGTTCCGCCGTAAGGACGGTCAATCTGTTTCTTACGTGATCTGGGGTTGCACGCTTCAGAATAACATGCCCACACGTAGTTTAGCGGTAGTTTATCGAAATACTGATGACAACAGTTTTGCTGAGTATACCCCTATAACACAGCGGTATACAGGGAATAAGTGAGCACTGAGTTTCGCTCCACAATGAAAAATCTGTGACACGATTCCGAAGGTGTTCTAAGTTCTAGGGGACTGATGACCTCAGAAAAAAAAGGTTCAAATGGCTCTGAGCACTATGCGACTTAACTTCTGAGGTCATCAGTCGCCTAGAACGTAGGACTAATTAAACCTAACTAACCTAAGGACATCACACACATCCATGCCTGAGGCAGGATTCGAACCTGCGACGTAGCGGTCGCTCGGCTCCAGACTGTAGCGCCTAGAACCGCACGGCTACTCCGGCCGGCTGACCTCAGAAGTTAAGTCCCATAGTGCTCAGGGTCATTTGAACCATTTTTGCATTTTGTAGAAATTACATCGCAGCAGAAATCATCTGACATCAAATTTATGAAAGCTACGTAATCCTTCCAGCTAGGGCTACGAATCTCCAGAATTAATGATAATGACACGTTGCTGCGAATGTTTGTCGCTTGTGTGTGCCACACAAAATACGCAATATGTCATCATTCACTGGAATGAAGTTTACACATACTGCGTGATCCATGAAAGCAAGCACCACCTTCATCCTGTAAAGAGTAAAAGGGGCAATTTGTTTCCACTGCAAAAACAGTAATTATCTGGCTTCATGTTTTTTTCTCTTCTTTTTTTTAAAAAAAAAGGATCAGCGTTTGTGATTTGCTGACGTATCGCTGTTGTGGGGCAGGATCCGAGACAACAGAAGGTGCTTTGCTGAATACCTGGCGTGGAAACTGTGGATATACCCCAGACACTGGTGTGAGGTGTGATCGTGTGAGAAAACGAAAATGCATGTGGGCCTCTGGACGCGCTGTAGCGAACAAGATTGGAATGAAAATGAAACAAAAACGGGATGTCTATTTTGATATGAGTCTCTCGTTGCTCATATGGTAATGTCAGTCTCCTAGATACTAATTTTAGATTTGAAGGAGATCTATTCGGCCGGAATCGTTAATCACAGTAACATGACATACACGACGTAAACTGTTTTGTTCGTAAAATAATAAAACAATATGATTGCATTCTTCTGCGACACAATCTACCCCTCGTATAAAAATAGTAATAATCGAGGACGTGCCAATCAAAAGTGTGTCACTATTCAACACAATCTCCTTGATCATTAAAAAATCGACAAAGCGCACACAGTTCGTGCATTCCTGTAGAAAAGAATTTGTCTGAGAGTCGTCAACTTCCTGTTTTAACATATGCACTTTACCACTAGGCCACTACATCCGATTTTTGAGTTATTTTGTCAGAGACAGCTAAGGACTTGGAAGAGCAGTTGAACGGAATGGACAGTGTCTTGAAAGGAGGGTATAAGATGAACATCAACTAAAGCAAAACGAGGGTAATGGAATGTAGTCGAATTAAGTTGAGTGATGATGAGGGAATTAGATTAAGAAATGAGACGCTTAAAGTAGTAAATGAGTTTTGCTATTTGGGGAGCAAAATAACTGACGATGGTCGAAGTAGAGAAGATATAAAATGTAGACTGGCAATGGAAAGGAAAGCGTTTCTGAAGAAGAGAAATTTGTTAACATCGAGTATAGATTTAAGTATCAGGAAGTCGTTTCTGAAAGTATTTCTATGGAGTGCAGCCACGTATGGAACATGGACGATAAATAGTTTGGACACGAATAGAATAGAAGCTTTCGAAATGTGGTGCTACAGAAGAATGCTGAAGATTAGATGGGTAGATCACATAACTAATGAGGAGGTACTGAATAGAATTGAAGAGAAGAAGGGACCGGTTGGTAGGACATGTTCTCAGACATCAGGTATCACAAATTTTGCATTGGAGAGCAGCGTGGAGGGTAAAAATCGTAGAGGAAGACCAAGAGATGAATACACTAAGCAGATTCAGAAGGATGTAGGTTGCAGTAGGTACTGGGAGATGAAGAAGCTTGCACAGGATAGAGTAGCATGGAGAGCTGCATCAAACCAGTCTCAGGACTGAAGACCACAACAACAACAACATGACTGTGACGCACCATTGACAGTGATCCACCGCTACGTGTAGATCTCCAGGGTTACGCCGTTTTCTTTAGAAAACGTTATTAGCCCGAACTTCCATACTGATGACTTACTGATGATTCTACTCAGTGAACATTTGGTTTCTCCGAACACCACATTAGTATATTGGACTTGATGCTGTTGGAGGTGGCGTGGTTTTTCCTTCTTCAGAATTATAATCCATCTCTGCTCAGTAAATTTGGGGAAACGTAAAGCTTAACTTGGAACTTGGCTCAACGATCAGTCTCCCTTATTAATTCGCCTTAATTGACAAAGTAACAGAACATATATCTAACACGAACTGCGCATCTCCAAAACTATGCATTAGTGGACTGTCACCTACCTATCTAAGCTACTACGCATCACCTCCAGCTCATGCGTTCTGTACTACACATTGAACGTCAGTTGGGGCTTTCAACCATTTCATTCCACTGTGTGTAGCTACAATAGGCGCATTGTCAATCAGAGTGATAATCAAGTAACTCTCGGACTACCAAAACTAAACACATAACGGTACCTGTCGTATTTAGATGTTTATGATCAATGTGTAAATGCACGTGTGTAATAATATACACCAGAGTGTAATACTGATAAAGATATAAAGACAGTAGCACTTAGGGAAAATGTAAATGAAATGTGTATTTCATGATTTGGTGTAGCGGAACTAGGATTTGGAGTGGTGGTGTTGATTTGAGAGGTGTGCACAAATTTAAAAAAATCATTAATTTACACTTAAAAACCTAGATGACAGTACCACTCCCAACGGGTGTCCTCCCAGGTCTCATTTACAGTTAAGTCAATCATTTAAAGAAACTCAACTTACTGTCCACCCGCAATTAAAATACCAGCACAGTTTTACAAAATACAACTTCCAATGATTCTCACTGCTCAGCCTTCAGCTTGAACAGCGGTCTCCAGAATAACAGATTTACGTTTTCAATGAATTTATTTTAAATGGAATCATCTGTCCTTGCACTACCTTAAAAACAAATTGAGATCATGTATCACACACTCGCACGTGCCCCCTAGTACCTCCAGCACAAAATACCAAACCAACAAATTGATTTCACACCGTAGTAACTATTATCCACCAAAGGGGAACGTGCCAAAATATACAATAACTAACGTTACCATCATCCCTGCTGTCCAACACCACAATAAACAACCTACAGGAATCTACTATCTGCTGACCAATAATGAATAACACGCATGTGAATAAACCTTATACCCACTGGCAAGCAGCGAATTAAACACAGTTACATAAAGTACGTGAGCACTGCCTCAGGCAAATTAAGCAAATTTGTACAAATTTCAAATGGCTGACTGATATCAAAATAACTATCTTCATAAAAGAATCAGCAACTGAACAATAACATGTGGCCCCAAGACACACAAGTGCTCTCACATTGTACAAGGTCTTCCTCCAAAACAGTCAGTTGATGACAAGTCTAAACAGTTGGTCCAACGTGGCGGCGTCCCGACAGTCTCGGCAGTCACTCCAGATGATCAATCCTGGTTGCTTGCTGTTCCAAAGAAGAGACTCTTGACTGCTGCATCGATGGCAGTCAGCTGACCCCTAAGTTCCCCCCGTGTTTGCGCCGAACAAGGTAGTTACTAACAAAGTGCGTGCAGCCTGCGCTGAGGCCGTCAGTGGGAGTTTTGAAGACAGCACCAACACTGATGGGATAGTGCCGTCCCACATAGTGTGACGCTCGTATGCCTTTATGATTGGGAGCTGGAGGTGGAAGCATGCTGGGCCCATAACTCAGATGTCTGTGCATCGAAACCGCGCTCTGTTACCATTCAGCTCCCGTCGTGAGAGGATAGTACCTTCACATTCAAATTAGAATCGTTATTATTTTTATTATTTGGATAATGGAGAAGCCACAAGATTTTTTGATCTAGAATGCAAAACGAACATGTTTGCATACACTATATAACAATACAGGTAATCTGGCATAAAAATACGTGCAGTATCCTTGCAGTGTAAATTCGTCTTTGGTACCAAGAATGAGGAGATCTGAGATACTTCTGGTCACAATCTGACGACAAACAAATGCTCTTTGAGCGATTACGTTTGATTACATGCCCATAGTTCCCTGAAAGCTCATGGAAGAATGCAAGGGCAAGGAAGAAATTGCCCAGTTTTATTGTGGAGAGACGTATTCTTTAGATAGAAATGCTTTTTTTGGAATATTGAAGCTCTAATTTTAACATCAGAACGCCGACAGAATAGCTTCGCCTTTCTTTCGAAGATGTCAGTTTAAGTTCTCCGAGCATTCGTGTTTCGTTTTCATGAGGGACGTACTGCCCAGTTAAGATCATAACAGGGTGTCTTCTAATTCGTTCAATGTTTGCTGTCGCACCTACTTCATACTGACTCCACACAAAGGAGCAATACTTTAGAACTGGTCGCACCAGCACCTGGAATGTGTTTTACTTCACAGAGGCACACCACTTTTCCAGAAGCCTTGTAACAAACCTTTGTCTTCAATTCATCTTCCCTAATACAGGTTTTATGTCTACTGCTTTTTAGTCCTAACCCTGATTATTTCTATGATCTGTTCCAGATGATCGCAGTTAACTTTGGGCTATATTTTCGGTTCTTTCTCTTTGTTACAGGGACTATCTTTATGTACACTTAAGGAGATCTGCCGTTATTTATACCAAATGGAAATTTGGCCATTTTTTTCTGCATTTCCTTAAGATCATCTTGTAGACAAAAGCATAGTCAGCAAGCAGTCTGACAGTGATGCCGACCCTACCTGATAAATCGTTTATGTAAAATGTACAGTACCTCTATTTTTGTTGTATATATGGCGTCAACAATTAGATTCACTTTTAATGCATGGTCATTCATTATCAAGTGTAAATGAGAAACCGTACTCTTAACAAGCCTTTGCCAGCTGCACACGAATTTGGGTTGGCCATAATTTTTTTTTTTCAATTTATCCACTGATATGAGTTACGTTGATCACGATTACTTTATACAGTCTAATAACCAAAATAGTTTGGCAGACGGTTTATTTTATTGTACAATTTGTAATAATGCAAGAAATGAATATTTCATTCATATCAACGCCGTGTGTAAAAAAAAAAATGCCACTTTATCATTGTAGTATGTACTGTGAATAATTCAGCGCGACTTTGTTCTTTACGCGGATTGGTGATCTCTTATTAACATGCACTGTAGGATTGCATAATATGACGGTATTAAAATTTACAATCACGTATTTATTATAATTTGTGGTGATGTCAGTACCTGGCGCGTTTATGTGAAGCTGTTGGCAGAGCCTTGCGTATCAAATGTAGGCAGAGGCAAATGCAACTAAACACTGAACTTCGCAATAAACATTGTTTCATTTCAAAATATAGCCCAGCGGAATTAATTTCGCTGCCCTGTTTAGTTACAAAACAATTACTTAGAACTCAGTGCATGAGTGTCGAAAACAAAAGCGGGAATGAGAACGGAAAGCATCACAGCAAAGCGCTGGGATAAATGGTGAGTGTTTTGAGCCCCGGTGCAACGTAATTATCAATTTCTCAGTGTGTACATAATTTTCATTTAATCATGTAATAGGGCTGTGTAGAAACTGCTTACACTGTCGTGAAGAGATGAGGTCCGCACTGAATTGGAAAACACACTCTAAGAAAAAAACGCCGCACCACGAAAGAATTATCCTAATGGGAAGGGGATTGGTAGATGTGATGCACAGAGACAAAAGTTCACAGTTTCAGAAAAACTGGATGATTTATTCAAGGGAAAGTTTTTACTAACGGAGCAAATTAATAATTTGTTGGTTCACCTCTGGCCATTATGCAAACATTTATTCGGATTGGCACTGATTAATATAGTTGATGACCTCCTAAGGGATACCGAGCCATGTTCTGCCTAACTGGAGCGTTAGATCGTCAAAATCCCGAGTTGGTTGGAGGGCTCTACCCATAGTGCTCAAAACCTTCTCAACTAGGCGATCGGGGGGGTCTGCTTGCCAAGGTAGGGTTTGCAAGCGCGAAGACAAGTACGGGCAGTACGAACACTTGCCGTCTGCGGACGGGCATTATCGTCCTGAAATGTAATCCCAGGATGGCTTGTCACGAAGGGCAACAAACCGGAGCGTAGAATATCGTCGACGTACCACTGTGCTGTAAGGGTGGAACGTATGGCAACCAAAGGGGTCCTGCTATGAAATGAAATGCCACCCCAGACCATTACTCCGGGCTGTCGGGCCATATGGCTGGCGAAAGTAAAGAAAGTCAGGTTGCTACTCCACTGCTGTCCAGGACATTTCAGGATACGTCTTCCGTGGTCATCGGGGCTCACTTCGAAGCGTGCCTCATCACTGAAGACAATTCTACCCCTGACAGTGAGATTTCAGGTCAAAGACGCAGACGCCGACGCCATGAACACGGCAAGAGTTTCTACAGCTTGTCTCCGTGCTTGCCGTACCCTACCTTGACCAGCAACGTCACCGGATCTCTCCCCAGTTGAGAACTTTCAGAGCGTTATGGGCAGGGTAGTCCAACCATCCCGGGATTTTGACGATCGAACGCGCGAGTTAGGCAGAATTTGGCACGATATCCCTCAGAAGGGGATCAAACAACTGTATTAATCAATGCCAAGCCGAATAACTGCTTGTAAGAGGGCTAGAGGTGAGCTAACGTCTTATTCAAATGGTTTAAGTAGTTCTAAATTCTAGGGGACAGATGACCAAAGTAGTTATGTCCCATAGTTCTCAGAGCTCTGAGCACTATGGGACTTAGCTACTTTGGTCATCTGTCCCCTAGAACATAGAACTACTTCAACCTAACTAACCTAAGGACATCACACACATCCATGCCCGAGGCAGGATTCGAACCTGCGACCGTAGCGGTCGCGCGGTTCCAGACTGTAGCGCCTAGAACCGATCGGCCACCCTGGACGGCTAACGTCTTATTGACTTGCTCTGTTTCTGAAGCTCTCTTTCTTGAATAAATCATCGACTTTTTCTGAAATTGTAATCATTTGTTTGTCTGTGCTATACATCACATTTCCCGATTTTCACTGCATTCGGATATTTCTGTTATGGTGCGTCGTCTTCCTTCCTTTCTTATATTACTAAAAATATACAGAGTGTACATAAAGTCCGGAAACACTTTCCATTATTTACTGCACAAGAACTAAACATTGTACAGATGTCATACATATCGCATTTTGAAGTGAAACTCTGAAAGTATTTTTTTTTACAAAAATTCGATATGCGATTCATGAGTGACCTGGCAGACGTCAATATGGTAATCGAATTCTTGCCATACCCGACCCAGCGTGGCATTGTCGACTGTGGCAGTCGCTTCCCGTATTCTCTCCCGGAGCTCTGCTACATCAGGTGGTAGAGGCGGTACATACACCAGATCTTTGATGAGTCCCCACAGAAAAAAGTCACACGGAGTGAGATCTGGTGATCGGGGAGGCCATTTCATGAAACAGCTGTCCTCTTCTGTAGCACGGCCTATCCATTGATGCGGCAGCTCCGTGTTCAGGTACCCATGAACTTACCAAACTACGCTGTAGCGGTATAAACGAAAAAAAAAATTTCAGGGTGTCTCTGCAAAATGATATATGTATGATATCTGTACAATGTTTGGTTCTTGTGCAATAAATAATTGAAAGTGTTTCCCGACTTCATGTACACCCAGTGTTCCCAGACTTATGTACACCCTATATATTATTACAAATTCCTTCTGGCAATGTATGATGCTTGTCATTATTTTAGTGATAACTTTTCTTTCCACCCACTTTTAATGTACATATACATAAAAATTTGGTACATTCGACCGAGAGTATGAGAGTGGGTCGGAAAGTAATACGTAATCTACGTTTATTGTTATTTAAAATTATGTTACGTGAAATTTTTACAGCAAATAGTTATAGGCTTTGAATCTTGTTACAGTTTTTATTGTCATTTGAACGAGGGTATGTTAATAAAGAAAATAAAAGTAATGAGGAATAGAAGAAGTTATATTAGCGATGAAGTTAACAATCAAAATGGGGAGCACGTACTAGGCTAATCTTGGGATGACAAAGTATATTGTACGAAGCAGTAGGATATAAGGAACAGACTAGCGGAGTCAGAGATAGCATTTCTCGTTGAACCAAGTCCACTCGTATCAACATGGGCCTTCTGAGAATGTACATCTGGAGCGCAGGAAGAGAATCGAAGCGTTTGAGACGTGACGTTGAGAACTGAGTGGACAAATATGGGATAAGGTGGATCTCCATTGAACTGTAAGGAAAGGAATGTGTGGGACTGTTTAGAAGAAGGGACAGGATTACAGGACTTATGTTAAAAGGAAGGTTGACATTGGAAAACGTCCAACAAGAAACAGTTCGCTGCGTGTAAGTGCTCCTCCTGGATGAAGAATATTTTACAGTACAGGAAATCGTGGCAGACTTCATCGAACCAGTGAAAAGACCGATTATCCAATAAAATTACCTCGTGTGGTAGGTGTCATTTTGCCCGTTCCTCAGCCAATGACGCATAGGATTTCGTACAACCCCCTACTTCAATGAGCTTCTTCCAGTGTCTCTGTTAGGTAGTAGTTTAATTGTGCTACATGGCAGTTAAAGTAAACTACGTAGCCAGCTTAGTTTTGTCAGCTGTAGTGTACATAGTAATAAGTCACACAATTGTGTCTGTTTGTGAAGAATCGGTGAAGAAGTGCTGCATGTGTCTTCATGAAGCTGACATATGGAAACGATTTTTTATCTGTTCTCCAAAAACTTCTACCATTACCACGTGCTCTAGATCCCCACAGACACTAGCCGTCACGTTATTGTAAACGTCAGTAAGTGTTACATGGCACACAGCACTGACAGAACGCAACATTTCGCACACTTTGCTCGAGAAAAACGACTACCAAGATCCAGAATGCCTAACTGCATTACTGTACTTTAGTCCTTTCCCACACATCGGTCTACAGAATCTAGAAAGAAGTCAAAGATTTATACTTAATTTAAGCGCTGTTAATTGTAAAGACTTAACATTACTAAAAACCAAAATACTGAATTGCTAAATATAATTATAAAACAAGGTAAAACATTGAATTTTATCAGTTTGTTTGGAGATACTATTCACACAAGTAGTTGTTCCATAGGAATTTCAGTTCCAAATATCATTTCAACCACCATCACTTTACCTACAGGGAATTTAATGTATTACAGCAGGTTGTTGGATAAGTATGTATCCCCTTATCTGAATTCCTTCTGTTCTAATGTTGTTGTTCACGTAGTCTTCACTTCGAAGACTGGTTTCATCGATCTCTCTCCGCTACACTGTACTTCATCTCTGCATATCTACTGCAACATAAATGCATTTTAACTCTGCTAATTGTATTTATCCCTTAGTCTTCCTCTACATTTTTCAAAAGCGAACTGACGATTCCTTGAAGCCTCAGAATATGTCCTATGAGCTATCCCCAACCAACCCCCCCCCCCTCCCGTTCCCTCCCCGTTAATGTACAAGATGGACCATAATTTTTACCCTGGATCGATTCACTACCTCCACTTTAGTTATTCGGTCAACCCATTTCATTTTAAGTATTCTTTTGCGGCATCCCATTTCAAAAGCAGCTATTCTCTTCTTAATCATCTTGGGGTTGAAGCTATTTTCTCACGCGTTTGCTTTAACATTATGTATGTTTTTGGATAGGGCCCGCCTTTAGCAAAACACATTTTTTTGTTTTTTAACCCAAACATGTTTCACTGCAGTTGCAGCATCTACAGTGGACTTTTATTTTCCATCTTTTTACCACATGGTGTGGTTTTTCTGATGTGTTGTGTTGCAACAGCGACCGTCTTTTTGCACACACATCAGAAAAACCACACCATGTGGTAAAAAGATGGAAAATAAAAGTCCACTGTAGATGCTGCGACTGCAGTGAAACATGTTTGGGTTAAAAAACAAAAAATTGTGTTTTGCTAAAGACGGACCTTATCCAAAAACATGCATATTCTCTTCTTGTCTGAAATTCTTATTGTCCAAGTTGTCCTTCTTTACAAAGATGTACTCCAGGCAAATGCTTTTCGAAAAGACTTAATTTTATACTTGATGCCAACAAATATCTCTTTGTCAATACCGGTTTTCTTGTCATTGCCAGTCTACGTTTTATATCCTCTTTACTTCGTCAATTCTTTTGCTGCTCAAACTAACAAAACTTATAGGCCACCTTTAATATCTCATTTCCTATTCTATCTGAATCACCTGATTTAACTCCGTTGTTTTACTTTCGTTCATATTCACGTTATAAGTTCTTTTCACCGCAATCCATTCCTCTTAACTGATCATCGAACTCCTTCGCCGTCTCTCATAGAATTACAACGTAATCGGCAAGCATCAAAGTTTTCATTTCTTCACCCTGACCTTCAATTCCATTTCCAAATCTCTCCTTGGTTGCCTGCACTGTTTTCTCAGTGTATGAACTGAATGACATACTGGAGTGGCTACATAAACGTTTCACTCCCTCGTGAACTACCCCGTTCCTTTCATGCCCTTTGACTCTTAAAATTGAAGTATGCATTCTGTACAAGTTGCAGACAACTTTTTGTTCACTGTATTTTAACCCTTGCTACCTTCTGAATTTCAAAGCGTGTATTTCATTCGCCATTGTCAAAATCTTTGTCTAGATCTACAAATACTTCAAATAGAGGTTTGCCTTTCTTCTGGCTTATTGATCGCATGAATTTGCAGAGGATGTTTTTGGTCCTTGTGTTACATTCACGGTTCTCATTGCTTCTTTGAGAAAATAGGCAAATATCTAAAAGAGAAACAGAATTAACGAATAAATATATTGAGAAGTAGTTTAACATACCAAATTTGTTGAAAAGATCTCTGCAGGGTGTTCTTGGAATTAATGCCAGATACACACTTCTGTAAGCACGTATTCGGATTGAAGCAAAAAATGAAAGTTTGTACGAAAGCCAAGAGACTTGGAAAGGTCTTTGGAACCAGTTTCATTTGATACATGATTCTGTATTTTGAAAATACTGTCCCTGTAAGTTGCGTTTCCTCCAAAGAGATGCATGATTTCTTACTGAACGTAAACTTGCAGAATGAATTAGTTTATTCATTTTTAAATCACATATCAGTGATAATACTTATGGCAAACGTAAGTGCATCATTAATTCCAGGCAGTGAGCTTTGCAAGTACATCTGAGATATATCGGTAGCCCAAATACTTAAGGGGAGTTGGAACGCTCTATCCCGACAATGTTAAATTTAGTGGCTTGGCTTCCCTGTATTTCAAGAACCACTGTAGTCATTGACATGAAACTTTTAAAGGACATTAAACTGTATGTTCTGAGTCTACTGAAATACAGTAATTGCATTTCAGCAACTGCTTTCGGAAATACAATTTTTTAACTACACAGTTAAAATTCTGTGTACTTTTTTGTACATTATGTTAATAATTTTAATTAAACATAACATTATGTTCTTCTTTTAGTTCAGTAGACTCAGGATATTTATGTTATTACTCCCTAAAATCTGAATACTCTACTCGAAATGGTTTCTGAGATTTAGGGAGAAATGCTATAGAAAATTTAAATTTTCAAGAACGGCTTCTAAAGTATCAAAAGACTGTAACTCAACATACGCTTAATTTTTTATTTTTAGTCACTCAGAAGCACCCTGCACCACACTGTCTACCATACTCTTGATCTTTTTCCAAGTTTTTTCTTCTTTCTGGACTCCGTAGTGGCCAACTGTGCTGCATACTCTGCTTTATCAATGTCAACTTTGTCCATGTGTTCAAGTTCTCTGTCGCAGTTTGCTCCAGGATTAATTCCCATGTGCTGTAGCACTTTCACCATACCAATGTTGCCTTCATTAAAGGCAATAACAGCATCACTGACCCCTCACTTTAGTGTCTTCATTCCAACAAAACATTTTTTGGTAAGCGAGTCAAGATTATTGAACGACTAATTGGGATTTGGAGGCTGACCATGCACTCACTTCTTCAGTAATTCGGGATTTGCCAGGTCCCTGTAAATAGGTTTTATGATATCCATGACTGCTGCTGGGATGGAATGTTTATAGCTGAACTGTTTGAGTACTGGGCGTTCCGGTAATTGCACCATGAATCAGGTCCAGGAGGGTAAAGGTGGTGTACTGGTTTTTCATCAGTTGACAGTCTGTGGAAGAAGGTAGCCCATACTGCCTGCTTCATTTTCAACAAATCCTAAGTACTATTTCTAATGGACTTCCTATAATACTGCTGTAGTTCATCAATCATTTTGTCTGTCAGCCTGCCTCTTATGGTTTTACCATCAGAAAGTTTCTTGTCTCTCAAACTTTGTTTCAAATTCCTCAGCCTGGTGCCCATCCTCTTCAGGACTTGAGCAACACATTCCAGTTTTGTGATAATCTTCTCACCGTAAGGCTGAGCGGCTACTACACTGTTATATGCTTTCGAGTCTCCATCACCTAAGAACTTAGTGTAACACACTTTCCTTTCGTTCACAGATCGACTAAAAAATTCAATAGCTGCAGAGGCCTCCATACCAGCACTTGTTCCTTCGTAATTTCTGTCACAGATATGCCCTTCTTCATGCCACGATTTACACTTATAACAATGTTTCGGTTAAAATCTGGAAATCTGTTACGTTTTTCGTATACACACTGGTCACCATAGCAACAGAATTCTTAGAACTGTTACCGCGCTTCCGCCAAGTGCCATCAAAAGCTACTGGTATGTCAGTCATACTATCATTTATTTCAAACTCTTCGTTTGCAGAACCCTTCATTGACTCACATGTAACAAATTCCACAGCAGCTCCAATAAATCCTGCATGCTTGTCGATTTTACAAGGTGGGTGTGCCATATTCATCATGGCACACATTGTTTCTGCTGCAGTGTGTCCTTTGTCAATAGCTCTCAATCCATAAAAGCACCTAACATTTACTTCAAAATAATTATCTTTTCACTTATCAGAGTTCCAAAATGAATAAGTATATTTACAACTGGCACAATGAATGATAAGTTTCCTGGCTAGTTCACATGATACCTCACTATCTTCATTTAAACTAACTGGCCCTCCACATATTTTACAACACACACGTACACCTAACACCCTTGTTAGGATTTGTAAATCTATCAGAATATAACATAACCTACCATTTACATCACTTTCGTTTTGAGAAAACTATCACAACGTTTCATTTTGATCTTCGAAGCACTAATGGGTGTTTCTCTGGATACTGACGAGTTTGCCTGTATTTCATTGTCTGTAACTTCACACCCCACACGTTGAACACAATGTTTCCCTTCATTCGCAAAACTACTACCATGAAACCTACGTTTCTGAAAAACACTTCCTTCTGGCGTCATTCTTTACTTTTTGAGAGATTTACCAATTTATTCGTCACTTTTCCTCGGGAAAACGTTAGCACTTCGACATACAACTTGTGTTTATACTATGAAACGACACGATACTGTTATTGATAGTGCTACCAATACATACACGTAATTTAACATTTATAACACAGCAATCCACAGCCTTCTATATAAAAAATTTCCAATTTTATTAGATCTTGAAGTGACGCATGTAAAAATTTTAATGTTTTCAACGAGTGTACATTATATTTAAGAAACCAAATAAAATACTTCCCATGTGAGTTTATATATATATATATATATATATATATATATATATATATATATATATATATATTCACTTTCCGTTCTAACTCCCCTTAACACTTTCTACTTCTACTAGTTAATTATTTCAGAAAGCTATTTTACATTTTTCTACCGTCTGTGTGAACTATTAACTGATTGTACTGAGCCTTATCCAAATTCAATGATAATTCATTTGTGATGTACCACCTGTTGCTGTTTTTGTATATTTGGTTAGCTGCTCTTTCAGTGCGGGTACTACACCCGTTGCTATTCCTGTACTTGCATCACCTACAAAAATTACAAAAACTTCATTGTTTGTAACTGCAACATTGGCGTACGAGATTCTAAGGCCCTTATTACTCTCGGTGCATTTCGAAACCGTCCACAGGCGCCTCAAACATGGGCAATCAGTGTGATGTCCCTGTCAGCTGTGGCCTCAAAAGCAAATGATTGTAGATGACTCCCGAGAATATAATGGAGAAATTTGTGGTCGGATACAGCTGAAGAGTTACAGAACAGGTGACTGGTCTAGACGAAACGAGATTGGAGCATGTCCGGTGTACGGGGCACACTGTCCATAGACATTACATTTGGAAATTTGTGGTAAGGTCTTATGGGAGCAAACTGCTGAGGTCATCGGTCCCTAAGCTTACGCTCTACTTAATCTACCTTAAACTAACTTACTCTAAGGACAACACACACACCAATGCCCGAGAGAGGACTCGAACCTCCTATGGCGAGAGCCGCCCGGACCGTGACAAGACACCTACACAGCACGACTACCCCGCGCGGCGTCCATAGTCATATTAAAGAATAGTTTGTCCTAAATATGGCTTCACAAATTACGTACTCCAAGGCTCGAAATGTACTATTGGATGCAAACTATCCGAAAACTTCTATGAAACGCCGAAGTGACCACCAGATGTCACGAGAGGCGGACCCACCAAAATAAAAAAAAGGAGGGGCACAGTACTGTGTTGTCAGTAGAGAAGAAATAACAGTAGAATGCCTTCATCAGGACAGCTCATGTCTTCGAATGTGGACTAATCGTTGGATGTCATCTGAGTATCAGTTCCGTCAGGGACATTTTAACTCTTACAAAGCTACCGAGGTCGATTGTTGATGAAGTGATTGTGAAATGGAACAACCAAGGGATAACGAAAGCTAAACTAGAATCATGCTCTGATCTCTTATACTGACGCACAGGATCCGTTGAGCATTTCGAAGGTTTGTAAATACTGGCATCAAATCAGGGCTAGGAATTACTCGTCAGTTCCAGTGTGCTGCTAACAATGCAGCCAGCACAATGATTCTGCAGAGTGACAAAGGATGGGGTACAGCGTTAGAGCAACTCCTCATAAGCCAAACATTTCTGTACTGAGGTGGTACAAAGAGCAACACCACTGGACAGTGGATAACTGGAATCGACTGATTTGGAATGATGAACCACGCTATACACTATGGCGATCCGCGCGTTCGGGAAATGCCTGGAGAAGGTTACGTGCCATCTTAATGCCAACAATGAAGACTAGAGGAAGTGATGTTGTGGTACCGCAATGTTTCCCTTGGTTAGGGAAAAGAAAACGTCACAAGTGGCAGGATATGAACACATTTTGCAGCAATGTGTACTTTATACAGTAGACCAATAGGATGGAGACAATGCTTGTATGAACATATAAAATAGCCTCTGTGAGTCAATGGTTCCGTGGACAATAACATTCCTAAAATGGACTGGTTTTCCCAAAGTACCGACCGTGTCCGAACAGAACATGGAGGTAAATTAGAACGTAGACCACTCCAGGCCACAGTATCCAACCCATTAACTTCTCTGGTCTCAGCTTCTGAGGAAGAATGGGCTAGCATTCCTCCACGGAAATCCAGAAACCTCAATGAAAGTATCAACAGCAGCCGTCATAAAGACAAAGGCTGGATACACCTGATATTAATGTCCACCGAAATGCGTCCAGGTGGTTTTGATCGGATTGTGTAGCCTAGGGAGCAAGCTCTGTTCCCTGTTAAACTAATTCAGAGTCATCCAATGGGTAATATTATTTGAGAAACTCATCCAGCAGTTGAGAATGGAGTGAGGTATGGTTGTTATTCAGCCTGTACACTGGGGAAGCTATAAAAAAAGCAAAAAGAAGTTTGAAAAGGGGATTAACGTTCAAGAAGAAGAAATAAAAACCGCGAGTTCTGTAGATGACATTGTTATTCAGTCACGGACGACAAAGGAATTGGAAGATCAGCTGAACAGTACGGATAGTCGCAAAAAGTAATGAAAAGATCAATATCAACAAAAGTGAAACGGGGGTGTTGAAGAGCGGTCGAACTGCAACAAGCGATTATGAAATGAGAAGTTATAGACGAGTTTTGCTATTTGGGCAACAAAACTGACGATGGCCGAAGTAGTGAGAAAATGAAATTGAGACTAACAATTGCAATAAAATCGTGCCAGGAAAAGAGAAATAATTTCACATCTAACATAAATTTTAAGTATGACGAATTCTTTTCTGGAGGTGTTTGTCTAGAATGTAGACTTGTACGGAAGTGAAACGAGAATAACAAGCAGTTCACACAAGAAGAGGAGAAAAGTTTATGAAGTACAGTAATATAGAAGAATGCTGAAGATTAAATTGTTGATCGAATAACCAATGAAGAGGTACTAAATAGAGTTGTGGAAAAATGAGCAATGTGGCATAACTTAATTAGGGATCAGTTGATAGGACATATCATGGCCATACCTTACGTAGGAATTTGTGGGGAGCAAGTAATGCGGAGGGGAGCCGACCGTTGACTGCTGTAAGCAGTTTCAAGTGGATTAAGGTTGCAGGAATTATCCCGATATGAAAACACTTGCACGGAGCGTAGGGAGCTGCATCGGACCAGGCTTCGCACCGAAGACGACTCATCCATAATGGAATCAAACGCAGAGTAACCTAATTTCGATTATCATTCACATTGTCTACCGAAACAGCATAAGCCAATGCAACCACGATATAATGGGCGTGGGGTATGTTAAGTGCTTCATTATTTATCAAACCAAAACGGGTCGTATAATTACCAGTCCGCAGAATATTTTCCTAAACGTCAATAGAGAAATATGTGTAAGCCTAAGTGGTTTTGGATATTAATTTTCAGCTCGTCAGTAAATAATATTCTGCTTGTCAAAAATGTGAGACACCCGGTATGGAAGGCGAAAGCTAAATGCAATTTCACGGCTTGAGACGGTACACCACGTTATACCAATAAGTAGGATACCGAGACAGATTTACGACGAACTTGATAGTGTGAACCCACATCAGAGTGGTGTTGCTCTCGCTCCGCATGGATGCATGGTACTGATTCGGTTGGGAAGTCTGTCATATAATAAATCCGTTGTGTCCTCTGGTGAGGCAATCAGGCCCACAATTGTTGTAACTGGTCCTTAGTATCCTGAATACTGACAATGAAACAGAGTTGACGTCCCAGTTGGTCTCACACGTGTTCTATGGAAGATAGTTATGGGGGAAGGCCGGCAACGTGGGTACCCTAATATCCCACAGACCGTTTATAGAGACACGCGTCATTGTCCTGTTGAAAAATGGCTCCGCAAATCTGTCGCTTGAGAGTAAAGCATGAGGAGTCAGCACCTCCGTCGTGTGCGACGCTGTGGCGTCTGAATTCCATCAGTCTGTACAAGTCGTAACCTGAAGTCCTGCCCTTTGGCTCTCCACTCCAACACCGTTGGAAGAATGGGAACTCAGGTCACAGCCATACTCGGCGTCAATGGCCATCTGGGATAGCGCAGAACCGCGGCTCATCGGCGAACAGAATGAGGTGCCATCCATCAACACTCCATTCTTTCCTGTCACTCCACACCAAATGCCGGCGTTGCCAGTCGCCCACCAGTGGTGTGGGATGACACAGAAAGCTGAGGGATGACATTATTTGCTCTTGGATGGCAGGCATAGGTGAGGAGAGGTTACGATGTGCTTGGTGCACAATACAGCCATTGTCCCAAGTCCCATGTGATGGTTAGACGTCGTTGGCCAGAACCTCGTCGACGGATATGCCTGCCCCATGCGCTCCAACATCGCGCCAAGTCACTTCCGAATGCTTTGCTAAACTGAGACCCAAAAAGGCTCTCTGAAATTCTGTCAGGTGTTGATAACGCTGTCTCGTACAAGTACGCAGCATTTCCGTGTCGTTCACAGTGATCACTAACAACTGATGCTGTCCACACTCCCTTGTACATCCTACCAGTCCTGCTAATACGACCATCACTACAGCATTCTGGTGGTCGTTTTACCTGTCGCTGAGAACTGAAATTTTAGTCATTCACATACGCCCCGATTGTGTGAACATATACGAAGCTACACTGGCACTCGACCATGTTTTTTGGGCGCTTTACTTTACATGTGAGGCAGTGACAAGACGCCTAGTGATTGTGCACGCAACATTTCTATGAATACTAGTTGAACACTTTCGAGGATACGGGCCAGCAATCCTCCGCAAAGAAAATCTATCGTCGAAGACGAGGCGCAACGCTCCTGCATAATTATCTGCCAAATCGTAACCATATACCACACTCAGCATTTCAGAAGTTCTGTACTGAGCCAACGTCACGAGCAGACAATATGAACCCACAGCTGCGTTACAAATTAATATAGTACGAAATCGTTGTATTGTGTTAAGCTGTGTTCGTTGGCAATAAAGAAACTGTCATCCAACATGTATTTCTTTGGACGGATGAGTCATCTTATGCCAGATAAAAGAATATACAGACAATTCAGATAGAATGAAAGTTTTGTCTGTGAATTACATTCCGATCTATACAGAGGCAGATGCAAATAATTTTATAATGACACCATCAATGCCACACTCTCTATTCTTGTACTACATGGGCTATTCTCCTTCACACTGGCCCAGAAATTACGGTAAAAAATTGCACACGAACGTGACTTCCCAGAAAAACCTTACTCTTTGTCCTGATGCTTGACCGCCCGAGTGTTTTTAATAGGGTATATAAAAATTAGACATGTTGTTATTGTTGTTGTTGTTGTTGTTGTTGTTGTGGTGGTGGTCTTCTGATGAAAGACAGTTTTCATGCAGCTTATAACGAAATGACGTCACATTTACATTTGCGTTGTTTGCTCACAATTTGTTATAATTTTGCGAAAGATTATTTCGATGTGAATATGGCACAAAAGATGCACAATTGCTAGAAAACTAGGTTGTGGTTAGCAAGCGACAATTTATTTCATTGTTATTTACTGAAGTATTTAAATGAAACATTTTTGTATAGTCTGAGCTCTTCCTGAGGGAGTAATATGTTGAAAACAGTGGCAGCGCATTCATTAGCGAAGTAGGGAAGCAATTAGACCAGTAGCCGACAGGGTTTTCCCTGAAATGTTTCCGCTTCTGGAGAGCCTTTTCTGCATGGTAAGTGTCCAGTAGCCAAACGCAGAGCACACAGTCTCCATAGTGCCCCAAAGGTGGGTTTGTGTTTTGTTGCTGGAGCAACTTTTCGTTGTAACGAGGAGGACCGCAGACGGACTGGACTGAGAGGAAATAGCCAGCGAACAGAGGTTGAACGCATTCATTCACATAAAGGTGCATCCTTCAAGTTTTCTGTATTTTATGCTAACATTGTTGCAGTTTATGGCAGAAAGCAATAATTAGTTGTTCCAGAGTAATAAGTCGTCAATGGTAAATCGTAGCCGTGGCTGATATTTCCAGGCAAAAACATGACGGGAAGAATTACATCATTATATACCAAGAATGCTTTCGAAAAGGTAGACATAATGGCGTGTTTGGTCTAATTACTGAGAGCCATGACGATATTGTAAAAGCAATTTTGCACTAAATTCTCAAAACGGCAAGCTAATGATATTTTATTTCGTAGTTAACGTCGTAGTTAACGTTGTAAACGAAAGCCAGACTAATATTAAAAATAATAGCTGCGCAAGAGCTTTTCGGATTAAATAGCAAGAGTTTAACTTCTCACTGACAACTTTTCATTTCATGTACCTTTTATTTAATCTGAAGTCATCAGTTATAAAGTGGGGAAGTAATTGCATTTGATGTCAAGTTTGTGTGTAAGAATGATGAGACACACAACTTTGATAGATTGTATTGTGGCAGTACTTGACTAAATTCATTTACCTAACTTATCAATTCTAGTAAATGCAATTAGAAAGAATAGATAACTTCATCTTTCTTCGAATAGTTATCTAAAGCGTTTGTTGAGAATAGTGCATTCTTGGAAATTCTTGTGAGCTTCATTCCGGTATGGAAAGCTAAACTTTATACTTATTCAAATATAAAATCAGTAATTATTTCAAGTTAAATGAACACAATTATTTTCAAAATTCGGTCTTTCTGGACTGTCGTCCGGAAATAGAAAGCAGAAGTAGAAGGAAAATTCTCAAGGTGAATTAATCTTCGTTCCTGACTCACCGGTGGATACAAGCGCTGTGATTTCATGTGAAACACTGAATATCAAAATGATATTTAAAGGTAAGGATAGGAAGTCAAGTTTTAACTTTGTTATTTGTTAAAACGACTACCAAGTTTTTCACTAAACGCTACGAAATAATACGATAGTCAAAAGATTATCGTAAAAGTTTACACATAGTATAAGTTTGAGAAGAAGCTCAGTTTTGAAGTGTTCCCAAAGTGGAAATTTATTGTTCTTTACCAGTGCGTAGTTAGACGTTACGTGAGCCATTCAACGACGCGGCGAGGTCAGGAAGTGTTGCCGACGCGACCAGCCACTCGTAACAAAACACAACTAAAGTTCACCAAAATTACAAGCATTGAGAGGAGAGGTGTAGCATCATTAAAAGTTCTCCACGTTAGTCTGTCTCGTCCAAGCCTCTTCATCTCCTAATAGCTACTGAATTCTACATCATTTTCAACTTGCTTAGTGTATTCACCTCTTGGTCTTCCTCCACAATATTTACCCTCCTACATTTCCCTCCAGTACTAAATTGGTGTCCTATCAATCGATGTCTTCTTTTAGTCAAAATACCCCATGAATTTCTTTTCGCCACAAGTGTGTCCAGTAGTTCCTCATTGGTTACATCTAATGCTCATCATTTTCTGTAGCACAGTATTTCAAAAGTTTCTGTTCCCTTTTTGTTACAACGGATTGTCACACACGCTTCATTTCCAGACAAGGCTACAGTCTAGACAAATGCCTTGAGAAAAAAAACGTCCTAACACTTAAATTTATATGAGATCTTTACAAATTTTTCTTATTCAGATATCCTTTCTTGCTATACTCACTCTGTATTTTATATTCTCTCTACTTGTATCCTTATCACTTGTTTTGTTGTCCAGCGATTAAAAACTGTCTACTACTTTCAATGTCTTATTTCCTAATCATTCCCTCAGCTCAGTCTGACTTCATTCTACATTTTATTACCTTTTTTTTGTTTTATTGGTGTTCATCTTATATCCTCCTTTGAAGAAACTTTGCATTTCCGTCCAACTGCTCTAGCAAGTCTTTTCTGTCTCTGACAGAATCACGTTATCATCGTTAAACGTCAAATTTATTAACCCTCTCGCTTAACGCTCATTCTTTCCCCCAATATTTCTTTGGTGTCCTTTACTTCTTGTTCAATGTAAAGACTCAATAACATCAGGAATAAGCTGCAATAATGTTTCACTCCTCTTTCAGCTACTGATTCCCTTTCATGCTCTTCAGCTGTTATATTCGTTGTGTGGTTTCAACACAAGTTGTATATTGCTTTTCGCTCCCTAGGATTTAAGCCTCCTACAGTCAGAATTTCGAAGGGTGCATACCAGTCAAGATTGTCAGAATCTTTCTGTAAGTCTATAAATGGTATAAAAGTAGGTTTCCCATTCTTTAACGTATGTTCAAGGGAAGTGGTATGGTCGGTATTGCCTCCCGTATTCTTACAGTTCCCCGGTATCCAAACTTAATTCCCCGAGATCGTCTTCCACGTTTTTTCATTCTTTTGTTAAGTGAAGTGTGCCAATATTTCGCGACCATGAGTCATTTTTAATGTAATGTGTAAAAAAAATTTGACTTAGGAAATGCTGCAGTTGCCTCAACTGATGGGACAAGGATGGTCTTCTTTTCATTCCTCACTTATTCCGAACTTTTAATCTGGTTCTAATGACCTCGCCGTCGGCGAAACTTTGAACTGTATTTTTCGTTCCTGTTTGCACTCACATTTCTTGAGAAAATCTGCGTCATTCGTCTAAATGTCGTATCACACACGTTCCAGAAGACTGCCGTTTCGAAGCACAAGGTTTTGGATCCCATGTTTATCAGGAAAATAAAGTTAAAGCATTGAGCGACAACATGGCTGCTTTTAACATCTCAGACCACAGACATATTGGAGGTGGTATGCAGTTGCCTTCCTCCGAATTATTTTGACATGATTTACCCAGACAGTTATAGGGGGATTACATTTGACGCCGACTCCGAAGAACCGCGATGCAACCGAACCAGGACGTTTATCCTGAATTACGCCTAGGAAACGCAAAACCAAAGAGCGTATGGGCCGCATGTATTTGACATCCCGTGTAAAAGTCTATAAATAAATAATAGCAACTTACTACTGACAACAGACTTAATGTTCTTCGGTCGCAATTCTAGTCGAACTACAAATATAAGTATTCCCGTTTTCAGAGAAGATAGCAAACAGGTAAAATACTTTTCAGAAGCCGTTTTCGGCTATAATGTTTTTACCAGAACTGTTCAGCTGCATTGCACTCTCATTTTGGGACGAGCTGCTTGTGACCTGGTAGTCAGGGAGAGGCAGGACACGGCAACGATTGTGGATGTGGCCGTAATCAGCTACCGTTGGCTACAGTAAACACATACACTTTACTTGAGGAAATAATTTTCAACAATCATTTTCAAGGGATTTACTACACTGACGGTTGAAGGCCTTACTATGAAAAAATTCAAAATTATTTGTCTGCTGAAGGCAACAAGCAACTTCAGAATACTCAATAGCTGAAGGCCTGAATTACAAGTGAGGAAGACAGTTACACGTCAGCAAATACTAAGATATTTTCTTCTTAAACAACCAAAAACTGTAACAAGCCATAGTAACGGCTGAAGGCCGTATTAAGGAAGTATTGAAAATTTTTTGTCGGCTGAAGGCACAAGCAATGTTACGAACAAAAAATGGTTCAAATGGCTGAGCACTATGGGACTCAACTTCTGAGGTCATAAGTCCCCTAGAACTTAGAACTACTTAAACCTAACTAACATAAGGACATCACACACATCCATGTCCGAGGTAGGATTCGAACCTGCGACCGTAGCGGCCTCGCGGTTCCAGACTGCAGCGCCCAGAACCGCACGGCCACTTCGGCCGGCTGTTACGAACAATTAATGGCTGAAGGCCTGAATTACAATGAGGAAGGCGATTACAAATTAAAACATTAAGGTAAATTTTAAACAATTATGACAACTTGCCCAAGTAAGGTGGATTGATACACAGGCAGTGCTCCGTGGATCGACCTGAGGAAGGTCACTACAGCTGTGCAAGCGGTGAGACTGGCAGCCAAGAGTAATGTTCACCTAAGGAAGGCAACTCTAACTAGAGACGGTTTAAACGCCGATCAACCCTCTTACCACAGCCACCTAACGCCAGATAACCAGTACAACAATGGAATAATTCAGGCGAGGGCGAAGTGTCAGATAGCACTGCGTCTCGAGGATCCGGTGTTTAAAACACCAGAAGGCAGAAGGAACCACTATAACCAAGGTAGACAACGAAAACAATTATCCACGCCCCAATCAAGGATGCTGTCAAATTACACACCATGCCGGACAGCATCGGCAAGACGAGGAAAAGTACACTGCCGCAAATTACGCTAACCTCCAGGGCAGGTAACAGGCGTTAGCGGCCACTAGGCAGTGAGGTGCCGCTGGTTGCACTTCACGCATAACAACACCAAATTCAAACTAATATCGAGCAGTAGAAGGCGGCTAATAGGTTCCGCCAACCTGACACACTCCACTTGTTGCGGTTGATCTCACTGACCCTGGGAGCAGCAATGCGAACAACAGGGAGATATGAAACAGTAGAGGTTTCACTACTGGCTAACGTTCACTCAACTTCAAACATCCTGAGTTCGGTCGTCGGCTACAGTCCATCGATCCGACAGTGCCTGCACGCCACCAGCGGTCCCAGCCTGCCCTTGCACTGGCCGGCCGGTGTGGACGAGCGGTTCTAGGCCCTTCAGTCTGAAACCGCGCGACCGCTACGGTCGCAGGTTCGAATCCTGCATCGGGCAGCGATGTGTGTGACGTCCTTAGGTTAGTTAGGTTTAAGTAGTTCTGAGTCTAGGGGACTGTTGACCTCAGATGTAAAGTCCCATAGTGCTCAGAGCCATTTGAACCAATTTTTTGCCCTCGCACTGCGGATCTCCTCGCTGCTCCGTCCGAAGCTGAACTGCCTGACACACACGACGACCTGGAAATACAAGCGGTCGCACCAAATATACACTCCTGGAAATGGAAAAGAGAACACATTGACACCGGTGTGTCAGACCCACCATACTTGCTCGGACACTGCGAGAGGGCTGTACAAGCAATGATCACACGCACGGCACAGCGGACACACCAGGATCCGCGGTGTTGGCCGTCGAATGGCGCTAGCTGCGCAGCATTTGTACACCGCCGCCGTCAGTGTCAGCCAGTTTGCCGTGGCATACGGAGCTCCATCGCAGTCTTTAACACTGGTAGCATGCCGCGACAGCGTGGACGTGAACCGTATGTGCAGTTGACGGACTTTGAGCGAGGGCGTATAGTGGGCATGCGGGAGGCCGGGTGGACGTACCGCCGAATTGCTCAACACGTGCGGCGTGAGGTCTCCACAGTACATCGATGTTGTCGCCAGTGGTCGGCGGAAGGTGCACGTGCCCGTCGACCTGGGACCGGACCGCAGCGACGCACGGATGCACGCCAAGACCGTAGGATCCTACGCAGTGCCGTAGGGGACCGCACCGCCACTTCCCAGCAAATTAGGGACACTGTTGCTCCTGGGGTATCGGCGAGGACCATTCGCAACCGTCTCCATGAAGCTGGGATACGGTCCCGCACACCGATAGGCCGTCTTCCGCTTACGCCCCAACATCGTGCAGCCCACCTCCAGTGGTGTCGCGACAGGCGTGAATGGAGGGACGAATGGAGACGTGTCGTCTTCAGCGATGAGAGTCGCTTCTGCCTTGGTGCCAATGATGGTCGTATGCGTGTTTGGCGCCGTGCAGGTGAGCGCCACAATCAGGACTGCATACGACCGAGGCACACAGGGCCAACACCCGGCATCATGGTGTGGGGAGCGATCTCCTACACTGGCCGTACACCACTGGTGATCGTCGAGGGGACACTGAATAGTGCACGGTACATCCAAACCGTCATCGAACCCATCGTTCTACCATTCCTAGACCGGCAAGGGAACTTGCTGTTCCAACAGGACAATGCACGTCCGCATGTATCCCGTGCCACCCAACGTGCTCTAGAAGGTGTAAGTCAACTACCCTGGCCAGCAAGATCTCCGGATCTGTCCCCCATTGAGCATGTTTGGGACTGGATGAAGCGTCGTCTCACGCGGTCTGCACGTCCAGCACGAACGCTGGTCCAACTGAGGCGCCAGGTGGAAATGGCATGGCAAGCCGTTCCACAGGACTACATCCAGCATCTCTACGATCGTCTCCATGGGAGAATAGCAGCCTGCATTGCTCCGAAAGGTGGATATACACTGTAGTAGTGCCGACACTGTGCATGCTCTGTTGCCTGTGTCTATGTGCCTGTGGTTCTGTCAGTGTGATCATGTGATGTATCTGACCCCAGGAATGTGTCAATAAAGTTTCCCCTTCCTGGGACAATGAATTCACGGTGTTCTTATTTCAATTTCCAGGAGTGTATAAACAGCCGACCAGTTGCAATGGATAAAGAATTCTTTCCTAGGTTTCGACAAATATAAATTTGTCTTCTTCAGAAGGTAGCAATTTTACATTAGTAAGGACTAATGTGAAATTGCTACCTTCTGAAGAAGACAAATTTATATTTGTCGAAACCCAGGTAAAGAATTCTTTATCCATTCCAACTGGTCGGCTGTTTATAATTTTATTATTATTGAATAGAAATCTGTTCGACACTTGTATCATCTTTTGTTGCTGCAAGAATAACAAGCTGACAGGCTTATTACGGTTTCAAAAATTTGCTTTTAAGCATAGCAGTTTTAGAAAATTGTGCAGCTCTCTCGCATTCAGCGAATCGTTGTTCACGTCTCGTATCTCTCTACGTCAGTGAAACAAAAGCAGAGTCTCCTCTTAGTCTTTCAGAGTCTTCCACGTGGACGCCATAAAGATTTGTATTATTAAATTGTCTCTTGCGTCAGACAGCTACAATTTAACCTTCTCTGCGTTTGGGTCAGACTGTCACTTGTGTACGGACGTAACATGGCTGATGGATAAACTTAAATTGGTCACGGAGTAGGCATAAATAATACTGCACGTATTGTAGTGAATTTAATGGGCAACACTAAGAGGCCGGAAGCTAAATTAGAAATCGGAGGAATGGGCGTTAGTTACCATTTTGTCAGGAATTCAAACGCTCTTTTAAAAGGTCTTGAGCGAATTTTATAAAATTGCCAACTGACAGGTCCTGAGAAACACGGAAGTGTGCGGACGATGCGGAAGACGTAATTACGACACCGATAAAAATGTAAAATAAAACAGTGGACATAATACACATCTAGGTGAATGTGTAATAAATAATAAATCAAGATAATTCTTCGCTGGATCGCAAGAGAGAAGAATATGTGGAGGCGACGCCCTAAAGGAGAGAGGGCCATTAGAAAACACTTAGGAAGACCTAATGCCTGTAAAAGTCTAGACAAGGACTTCATCCATCAGCAGCTGCTGCTATGATGATGATGTCATGACGGTGATGCGTTAGACCGTTATGAGAACGCTTAAGTCCAGTACAAGGCAATCCCTTATGTTTACACAGGCTTTAATAAATCATACAGTCGCTTAGTAATCATCGCCGAGAAATTACAACAATCCGTCAATCTGTCTACAATTTATAGTGGCGGGTATTTATAAACATCGATAATGAAATTTTATACGTTAATGAATAAAAATAGTTTTAAATGTCGAATAAGCACCGCTTTAATAACAGAATGGAAGCGGATAATGGCAGTTAAGTCTGCTTTGTTTACTGTAGTTCCCACTGCGTAGCGCAGGTGTTCCCGTGTCAACAGCGCTGCCCTACTTACCTCGAGCTCCTGTTCATACTGATGTCAAACACCTGTCTATAGCTCGTAATGGGTGGAGCACCCGGAACAGCCACTGTGAAAACCACACACGCGTAATGAAGGCCGGCCCAGATGCACTAATTGTTATAGTCTATTACCGTACATACAGTGCTGCCTATTAAAACTTCGACGCCTTACAGAATGCACAATATCAGCAGGAGTAACGCCATCTACATTCCCCTGAAGCTAAAAGAAATTTGGAGACAAATTCTTTTAACATTCTAGGTCACAGTTGTATAAAATCAATGATTACTAGTTTCAACTGTTTATTCAGTCATCTTAAGTTCAGTTATTAATTCAAGTGCGGTGTTTGATCGTAAGATTAGGTTGGTTGGTTAGTTGGTTGGTTGATTTGATGGAGGGGACCAAACAGTTAGGTCATCGGTCGCATCGAATTTGGGAGGGATGGTGAAGGAAGTTGGCCATTCCCTTTAAAAGGAACCATCTCGGCATTTGCCTCAAGCGATTTAGGGAAATCACAGAAAACCTAAATCAGAATGGTAGGACGCGGGTTTGAACCGTCGTTTTTGTTAGCTTCATTAAAATTGAGTCGCTTGTTTCGTTCCTGACTATGTCAGTGAACAACATGGACATTCTACACTGAAAAGCCAAAGAAACTGGTACACCTGCTTAATATGGTGTTGGGCGCCGCGAGCACGCAGAAGTGCCGCAACACGACGTGGCATGGACTCGACTAATGTCTGAAGAAGTGCTGGAGGGAACTGACACCATGAACCCTGCAGGGCTGTCCATAAATCCGTAAGAGTACGAGAGGATGGAGGTTTCTCGCGAACAGCACGTTGCAAGACATTCCACATATGCTCAATAATGTTCATGTCTGGATAGTTTGATGGCCAACGGAAGTGTTTAAACTCAGAAGAGTGTTCGTGAAGCCAATCTGTAGCAATTCTGAACGTGTGGGGTGTCGCATTGTACTGCTGGAAATGCCAAAGTCAGTTGGAATGCACAGTCGACATGAATGAATGCACGTGATCAGACAGGATGCTTACGTACGTATCATCTGTCAGAGTCGTATCTAGACATGTCAGGGGTTCCATATCACTCCAACTGCAAATGCCCCACACCATTACAGAGCCTCCAGCAGCTTGAAAGTCGCCTGTTGGTATGCAGGGTCTATGTATTCATGAGGTTGTCTCCATACCTGTACATGACCATCCTCTCCATACAATCTGCAACGAGACTCGTCCGACCAGGCAACATGTTTCCAGTCGTCAACAGGCCAATGTCGCTACTGACGGGCCCAGGTGAGGCGTAAAACTTTCTGTCGTGCAGTCATCAAGGGTACACGAGTTGGCCTCCGGCTCTGAAAGCCCATATCGACGAGGTTTCGTTGAATGGTTCGCACGCTGACACTATTTGATGGCCCAGTATTGAAATCTGCAGCAATGTGCGGAAGTGTTGCACTTCTGTCAGGATGAGCGATTCTCGTCACTCATCCTTGACCGTTCTTGCAGCATCCTTTTCCGTCCGCAGCGATGTCGGATGTTTTACCGGATTCCTGATATTCACGGTACAAAAAATGGTTCAAATGGCTCGAAGCACTATGGGGCTTAACATCTGAGGTCATCAGTCCCCTAGACTTAGAACTACTTAAACCTAACTAACCTAAGGACATCACCCCATGCCCGAGGCAGGATTCGAACATGCGACCGTAACAGCCGCGTGGTTCTGGATTGAAGCGTCTAGAACCGCTCGGCCACCGCGGCCGGCTTCACGGTACACTCGTGAAATGGTTATGCGAGGCAATCCCCACTGCAGCGCTACCTCGGAGCTTTTGCGTCACGTCGCTCGTGCGCTGACTATAACATCACGTTCAAACTCTCGTAATTCTTGATAACCTTTCATTGTAGCAGCAGTAATCGATCTAACAATTGCATCAGGCGCTTGCTGTCTTACATAGGCGTTGCAGACTGCAGTGCCGTGTCTGCCTGTTTAGATATCACTGTATTTGAATACGCATTTCTATTCCAGTTTGTTTGGCGCTTCACTGTTTAAACAAGCAAAGCTGCCGCAGATTGTTTCTCATTCAGCTATTCAATATCAATCTGTCTTCGTTTGTGAGAACACGGTGCTGCGCCTAATGTAAGAAGGAGAAACCTCTATCACAGCGTGTCAGACAGTGGACGGTGGATCGTGGCCTATTGAATTTGCGGCTTTTCGTCCCACAGCATTGCTGCTCGGTTTGGTCGGGTTTCCACGACTGCCATGTGAAGTTATGAATATGCCGCCCTCACCGCCATATGGGATTTGAAAGCCCCCTTGTGCCCAGTACCCGACAGAACAGACAGGGCGTTTGCTCAGTCGTGTAGGATCGTAATACGACGTCAGGATCCTTGAGTCAGGAAATCAGGCTGTGCAGCAGAACAACTGTCCACGCTGATATTTAGACGAAGCGTGGACCATCACTACTGTCAGCAAGGCGACTATTGTTTTGGCTTCTTTTATTTTCTTTTTTTCTTAAATTTGCATTTCTGGCGTGCCCCTACAGCCGTCTCAGCACTGGAAATATGACAATGTGTTTCGACAATTCAGAACATTCATTACAGCCAAGCTGTGCGCTAGTACGAAGTTACATGGGCTTAGACTTATCACATGACGCCATGCAAACGATTTTCGTATCGGTTAAGACAGCACGAAAATGAAGACAACGCAGCAGCCGGTACCTGATCGAAGAAAATCTGCGATCCGGGCGGGAATCGAACCCAGTCACTTCAGTTAGCCATCTGCCGCGCTTATCCCACAGCTACCAAGATCGACACTTCACTTTCCTTGACGAATAGGGAGGCGTCCCGATAGTGCTGCGTCCAGCGCCAACACTGGAGAGAGAAACGTCGCGGTTCTACATACCGCTCCAGCGCGATCTGAATTTAGATAATAGTCCAAAACATATTTATGGGTGACGCATACTGAGATGAAAATGTATACCACTGTCCCTTCAACAAAAGCCACAGTCTCTTGTGTTAGTAGCCAGCCACTCTGGCCGAGCGTTTCTAGGCGCTTCAGTCCCGAACCACGCGGCTGCTACGGTCGCAGGTTCGAATCCTGCCTCGGGCATGGATGTGTGTGATGTCCTTAGGTTAGTTAGGTTTAAGTAGTTCTAAGTCTATGGGACTGATAACCTCAAATGTTAAGTCCCATAGTGCTTAGAGCCATTTGAACATCTCTTATGTTAGTAAGGCAGTGCATATATCGTGTGGCACAGGTGGTACTACGGAGAACTGGGATGTATTCACCTGTCTGCGATAAGTGTGCTTGTTTCCCAGGTTAAAAGCATGTCTGACCTAGAAGCAGGTATCCAGGAGTGCGCGGAGCTTTTACTATAAAACTCGGGCGGCTGAGCTTAGCAGTGCCTCCAGAGCGGCCTGCTCCACGCCACCGGCTCCTGCTCTCACCCAGTGTACACCAGGCGTTTATGTTATTTTACTTCCATTTTTGTATTTATTCCTCGACCACTTACGAAATGTAGTGCTATTGTTTACTGAGGAAAACATGGTCTGATGATGGTTTGATACAAGACCGAAACCGGTCACCAAACGAAATACACTGACGGAAAAAAAATTGCAGCATCAAGGAGTTGTGCGACGCAAACGAAAGTATGTGGGCCTGTTTCTACATCTAAAAGATTATGTCAGTACAAGTTTCAGGTCAGTAGAGTAAGCGTGGTGCTAGTAGCGTCACTATGAGAATGCAAATAAGGTTTGCTTTAAACACTTGCTGTAACCGTAAGGAGTGTTAGTTAACTTTGAGATCGGACATGGTGAGTTAATGTTAGTTAACAATGACTTTGTGACAAAAACGGCATTATCACCGCCTCACTTAGTTGAAGGAGGTCGCGCAATAGGGCTACGCGAAGCTAAATGTTCGTTCTGTGATAATGTAGAAAGACTCGTGGTGTACGGTAGCAAGAAGACGGGTCTCCGGACGGCCTCGTGGCATTACTGAGACGGAAATCCATCGTGTTCGGTATGTGGCTACGGCGCATTTCACTGCGTTTTGAGCACCAGTTGGTAGCACAGTGACACAACGAGCTGTTAGAAATCGGTTACTTCAGGGACATCCCCAAGCCAGATAGCCTGTCGCGTTCATTCCACTGATCCCAAACAACTGCCATTTGCTACTTCAGTGGTCTCAAGCGACAGCTCAGTGAAGGGCAGGGTGGATGTCTGATACGTTTCCTGAGGAGAACGAGTTCTGTCTCGGTGCCAGTAATGGCCGTGTTTTGGTTAGAAGGAGGCCAGCTGAAGGGTTGCAGCCGACCTGTCTGCGTGCTAGACACACTGGACCTACACGTAGAGGTGTAGGCTGGGGTGCGATTTCAGCAAGAGCAATCTCGTGTTTATGTCAAACACTCTGACTGCAAATTTGTATGTCAATCTGGTGATCCGACCTGTAGTGCTGCCACTCATGAACAGTTTTCCAGAGGGTGTCTTCCAACACGATAGAACTTGGCCGCACACCGACGTTGTAAGCCAATATGCTCTACGGAGTATAGACGCCTTGATCTGCTTGATGACCAGATCTGTCTCCAATCGAGCAAATGTGGGACATCATCGGACGACGACTCGAGCGGCATCCACAAAAACCATTAATCTTCCCTATATTGACCGATCAAGTACAACAGGAATGGAACTCCATCCCACAAACTGACATCCGGCAGCTGTACAACACAATGCATGTACGTTTCATTGCTTGCATTCAACATTCTGGCCGTTATACCAGTTATTGATTTACCAGCATTTAGCATTTACAAAGGCTTACCTCGCGGTTACATTAACCTGTGATCTTGCAGAGATAATCACTTCAGTATGTTACCTCCAGACACGTATTGCTGAGATTTTATTACTCTACATTAATTTTTTTTTGGTGTTGCGATTTCTTTCCGTCAGTGTATGTACAACTCACATGCGACCGAGACTGTTTTACTGAAATAATTTTAATACTGACATCATGCGTGACCTGATGCGATGGAGACTATAGTTTGTGAAACAAATGTATGAAGTAGATAATCGACTCATAGTCCCCCCGTTACACACAGTCCAAAACGTGTCGAGGCTGGATTAATAGAAAAAAATAATAAGTTTGTTGTTGTAATGATTCAGTAGTCTCCCCTCACTTGAGTACAACGCACATAACGTCCATACAACCATGTAATGAAATTATAGTATGGCATTGATGGCTGAGAGTCTCCACCAAGGAAATTTGGTCACCGAATTGCAGGTCTTTTAAGGTGACGCCACACTGGGTGACTTCCGTGTCGATGATGATGAAATGTGGTGAGGACAACACAACACCCAGTTCTCTAGAGGAGAAAATCTCCAACCCGGGCAGGAATCGAACCTGGGTCCGCTGCATGGCAGTCAGACGCACTGACCAGTCATCTAAGGGGGCGAACACAGACCCTATGTCGTTGAAGTGCTCCTTTGGGATTTTATTCAACTCACACGTCACATTCGCACCTTCTTCGGACTCGCGGATCATCAGAGGTCCATTCTACATTATTTCGTTTTCTGGTTGGTTCATATTTATCTAAGGCTCATCATCTGATGTTTAGAACACCTCCAGTACAATTAGGCATTTAGGGTGGCCCTAAAGTTTTCAGCCCCATGACGAGAGTCTAAGAATTTGTTACCCAGCTTCTCACCGAACTTTCGTAGTTCTGGTTTCTTGCCTGCTACTCGGCTCAGGACCAAAGGTCTACGATAAGTTCTGGGTAAAATGCTGCAGATTGTGAGCTTAGTAGAAATTTTCTCAGCAAGACTGATCTCCTCAAGTTCTTCTACCAAACGCTGGAATGTACCAGGAATGACCACGGAACGCAGTCGACAAGACACGTCGTTTGTTCCCATGTGCGTCACATTCTGCGACTCGTAGCACCCTGTTCCCTCAGTGGCTGCCAGAATAGCTTCCTAGACGAGTTCAGTGAAGCTACCAGGCAAAAACGTGAATTGCACAACGTTGTCCTCCCCATCCCTTGTTCCCATTTGTTATTCCCAGTACGTTCGAATAGCCGACCCATCCTTTTGCATTTGCTTCACTCTGGCACGGCTTGTAGCATGCTCTCTTGAACCTGAGGCGTTTAGCACTGGCCCATACTCTGTTTAGTGGAAGAGAACACCTAGCCTTGTTGGTAGCGGGGTAAGTTCTTCCTCGTCGCTGCCTGTGTTGTATAGGACACCCACTTACTCGCCATTCATCGATTGCCACATAGTATAGTAGTCGAGGAGGGATAGGTTCCATATTCCGTGAAGACAGTACCCATGGAAGAAAACAGAAAATTGATGCACCTTTGACATCTCTGGTACTTGCATCTTGGTAGCTCATTCAGCACACCCATTCGCAGCAGCCTCCATTTGCTTGACAGCCGTTAGGGTGATTTACATCCATATGCTTAGTAACTGCAACTGACTCATCTTGTGCACGACAGCATCATTTGTAGTGATGCTGCATTGGGGCCGTTGCATTTGTCTGAACAGTAAACAAATAACTACATTAATCAGGCTGAGTCTCTTTAATTTCAGAATATTTTGCGCTACACGTGTTGCCAGTACCCATGACGAATCTAAGCGGCCGCGGCCAAGAAAATTTTTTATGTCATAACAAGAAAAATAGGTGGGAAAATTTTAATTATTCTTTGAAGTTAACTTGGTGTCTCGAACGTTTGTCGAGATCATTTTTACTAACAGAGTAGCTTAACAATGCTAAAAATAGTGTTAATTTACGAGAAATATGGACAATATACACTACTGATGAAGGTGGGAACAAACATAATATGATGGTTATAAGATACGCAAAATACGACGTTGCGCTACAACAACTCCATCGCAGTGAATCTGTCATGTCTAATGAAATTATGCTGTAGCGTTTTGTTCCACTCATTTGGGTTTACTGATCTAATTTATTTGCTGTCTATTTCTAGGTAACTACGACATCTTTCAACCACTTTTACCTTGTGATCGGCGTCATGTATCGACGCAACAATAAGCCGTTAAGGTACTCCAGCATCATGTAATGCAGTGCTTCCCAAACAGATGGAATTAAGTTCACATTACGATTGCAAACCTTCAGGCACCAACTTCCAACAAACATATCGCATGATGGTAACATTTCTTCTATTGCTTGGTTCTAACTTGTTATAGAGATCTGATCTCCAAAAATTGAATTTATATTATACCACATAAATTAGACAAGAACACTAGATATTACCCTCTGTATTTCTGTTTTCACTTAAAATGCAATTCATAGCTTACGATCGAGCTCTTGTTCTCTCTCGCATCATGCTGGGACGGAGATAGTGGGGCACAAACTAGCTGTTGGTTCTCTGTCCTGTGTGACACTACCTGTGCACTAATACGTGATGCGTGCTTTGATGTATGCATATGTGGCTCTCAGATGATCACGCGGGAAGAGTCACCAGAAAAATACACGGAAATACATGCTTTCTTAAAACTGACATCTTTTCTCACGTGGGATCTTCTAGGCATCTTTCTAGTCTGTATTATATTCTTTATTTGCTGATGAAAGCTATCCTTGTCTTCATCGACGAATGCCACCTACTACGTACAAAAGCTCCAGGGTGGCACTGTTATGATCGGTAACAGTCCCCCAGTTAATATCTGTTAGTCACAACCATAAACAAAAGCTGTAATGTAAAGGAATTAATCACATTTCTGACTCGCCTATCGGAGTTTTACAGCACAAATTCGCAAATTTGTCAAGAGCGTATACAGATAGCGTATATAAACAGAATGAGCCACCCTGGCGAACGAACGTTCCACAGATAGTAGAAGCACTTTCACTGAGTGCGTAAATAACGACCATGTGATTGTGAAATACGTCCCGATAAATTATAATAAAAGAGGCTTTTTGACTTCCATATCATTCATAGTACGAGTATTATGGGTTTTTAATAAAGTAGCGATTCTAGGATCATGACAGTTTTGTGATTCGTAGCTCTCCCCAACTCCCCAGCTCCCCATGATGAATACATATATTCTTTTTCCAATAATCACTTACTGCCCCTGACCAATAGTTAATTATCGTGTAAGCCTTTGATTTTTGCAACTGTTCGTGACTTACAAATAAGAACGAAGAACGACAAGGTGGTGCCGTGGATGCTTTTACGGAGAGAGGGGAGAGAGAGAGAGAGAGAGAGAGAGAGAGAGAGAGAGAGAGAGAGCGAGAGACAGAGAGGGAGAGAGCAATACATTAGCCTGATGGACAGCCCATGTAACTGCTGTCTTGCACTTGACATTTCTCTTGATTGTTATTAATGAACTGGGCGTGGGATACGCTGTCTTCCGTAATATTCATGAGTGTCACTCTTCCCTGCTTCTGTGCGGTATCGCCGAAAAGACTTCTGTCGTATCTTAATTAATTGCAGCATACACGGCCAAGGCGACAACCTTCCTTTAAAACTGCTATTTTATATAACTGTCATTTACTTAGGTGAGTGGGTAGTTTTTACAAAAAGCAAATTGAACTCAGTTTTTACCCTTGCATTCCAGAGTTACGACTACCAGATTTGGAGAGCTACATTATTTTCATTTACGTGGAACATATTTCTTTTCGGCGTCAGTTGACACCAAGGGCTGGAGTGAGAGAAGTAGGAAAGGGTGGAGGAGTGAGGTGGTTTGAGAACTGATAGATGGGTAGGATGACGAATACCGCAGGCAATAAACGGGTACAACGAAATTAATAACTAACTTGTTAATCTCGACAACCACAAACGAGACAAAAATAAGACAGTTTGGAGACAAAAAATGAAATTTCAAAAGTTTAAAAAATATTTGCTGTGTCAGACAACTCACTCAAAACGGTCACCAACTTACACTATTTTGTACCATGTTTAAGGCAAAACACTCTGAACGTCGGTACGCATGCGATAGCATGCGCTACCAATATGTTCCAAAGCGCCGCGCATAAAAACGGAATTTGTCAGGGGCTCATACCTCGGGTTCTACTGGTGACAGAATGGTAAAGTATTTTGTATAGCCCTTAGGCTAGGCTGGTGGAATGTCCCCTTTTCAGCCCCTATAGATTCATGAAGTTCCGATAGGTGACGGCGCTATACATAGCCTTCAAAATGCCGACTGTAACTGAGGTACGTTCGTTTGACGGAAAATGAGATCATTTCAGATATTCACAGGCACTTGCAGAATGTCTCATGAGACCTGGAGATGAACAAAAGCACGATGAATGGTTGGGTGTGGCGTGTATAGGTAATGCTGACACAGTCGTCCACCAGTTGGAGTGCTGAAAGATGTGTGGCCGGCGAGTTTTTCGCCATCTATCAGAAGACCATGAAGAGTAACGAAGGATAATCTGTCCCGATTTGCCTGCACGTTACGAGGCTGATCGTGACAGTTTTTTCAACCGGAAATAAACCGACAATCCAGGGAGAGGCGCCACATCATCTATCCTCGGGAGAAAAAGTTCAAAGCTTCACCTCCTCGTTCCTGGTGCAACGATCGGTTGTGTATTGTGTTACCCTCAGGAAATTGAAGAAATGACTTCGGTTCGTTAGTCGTCACAAAAATTCAAACGAACTTCTCCGTCTCCATGACAATGCTAGCCTCACACAAGTCTGCGCTCGCGAGCGAAGCACAAAAGACTTCATTGGATTGTTCTTTCTCATCCACCCTAGATTGCGGATCTCTCGCCTTGTGATTTCCATGTGTTTGGCCCAATGAAGGTCGTACCACGCAGGAATCAGCAGGTGGATCATGGGGAGGTTATTGATGCAGCGAGATGTCGGCCCCAACGTCGACCAGTGGAGTGGTGACACGCGGGCATGCAGATTCTTCCAGTAACGTGGCGTAAGGCAGTCTAATTGGGTCTATCGTATTCCTTGCAGTTGTGGCATGTCATATATTGGTCTAAGCGTCACACACGCTTACAACAGCCGAGCAAATCCGCTATTGAAGAACATTGCCTTGACACCGGTCATCCTATGGAATACAACAACACGGAGATTCTGGCTTGCACGTCAAGCTATTGGGATAGTGTTATTAAGGAAGCTGTTGAAATCAGACTATCAAGCAACCTTATTAACAGAGATGGTGGATTTTGTTTAAATGCTGCCTCGAATCCGGCTCTGTCTCTCATCAAAAACCAGAGGGACAAAATTAGTGCTACCTCACCTGTTGATTAATTGTAACCATCTATATTTCTGATGCCAGTTATCTTTGTGTTGACACCTGTCCTGTGTGTGGTATCTTCCTTGTTTCTCCTCTATGAACCAAGGTATTAAATTTGCTTGCACATTTTTTCTTCCTTGCATTTGTGCCTTGAGAATGGCAGGGTGTACTACTGTCGAAATATCGGCGGTGTTCGACGACGTCACCCGGCAGCAAACCCGTAAGTTATTTGAATATGTTGTATTTATTTTGTAGCCAAAAAGTGGGGAATAACACCGTTTATGGGAATCTTCAATAAAACCAACCTGCTTTCAGAAAAAAAAATGTGTTGTATTACTTATTGAGCTCCCCTAGTATCATAGCTTCTCGTCGTTCCGCTCACGTAGGGAGTGTAGGAAGTATAACTGTTTAAATACCTCTGTGCGCTGTAATTACTCTTGTGCTTGCCATCCCTAAGGCAGCGTTCCTTAGAGGTTGTGGTACATTCGTAGATTCTTCGTTTAAAGCCATTTGTGACTCGTTTATTTTGTAGTCATAGGACGCTAAGTGCTTTCATTTTGTGAAGTGCACAGTTTTAAATTTCTGAATATTCAAAGCAAGTTGCTAGTCTTTGCATCACTTTGAAACCTTATCAAGATTCGAATGAACATTTGTGGATCTTTCTTTTTTCAGACAGTACCTCATTGTAGATAACTGCATTATTAGCGAAAAGTCTGAGGTTGCTATTAATATTGTCTACAAAATCATTAATATACAAAATGAACAGTAATGTTACCTACACACTTTTCTGGTGAACACTAGAAGTTAGTTCTACATCTATTGATAACATACTACGGCCTCCCTACCGAGATATCCTCAATACTGTCACAAATTTCTCTTGGTACACCATACGATCATACTTTTGAGAATAGGTGTTTGTGTGACAGTGAGTGAAATGCTTTTCGGAAACTGAGAAATACTGCATCTGACTGACTGCCTTGATCCACGGCTTTCAGCCTGCCACGTGAAAAAAGGAAGACTTGCGTTTCGTTAGAAGTTTTCGTAATTCATGCTGGTTGTCATGGTGGAAGTCATTCTGTTCCAGTGACTTAGTTACGTTTGAGTTCAGAACACGTTTTAGGATAAAATAGATGTCAAGGATATTGGACCGTACGGTAAATTTGAGGATAACTTCCGCTATCCATTTTGGAGACGGATGTGACTTGTGCTTTCATCCTGCTACTGGATACGATTGTTTGTTGGGGGGATCTACAGTACATTATGGTTAAAAGAAATAACATGATTTTCTCACAAGCAAACCACTCTCAAATGCGTATTATGATTGAGAAAGAACCATCTGTAATCCCTTCATATATATACAAAATCTGTATATCGAAGCATGCTCATGCCATCTTGATGCTGCTTGCAATGAGTTTTTTGAAGTTTTAAAGACCAGAAGAATATTTTGCGACTTCGATCCTGTCACAAGCCATTGTATATTTATACATAATACTTCCCCTAATTCCTTTCACTTCCAAGTTACTTTTACAGGTTCTTCAGAAACAGCCTGAAGAGTTGTGTGTTACAGGGTACGTCATTCTGAAAAATAATTGTTAAGGAAAAATTCGATACCTTGCGCCGTTTGCGAGTTAATCAGCACTGAATTTAGCCAGTGAGGCCGCTGGGTGCGCAGATTATAAGTGGCCCGCCAGAGTCGGTATCGCCAAACGTGTTCTTCGTTCGCTTTTCTAAAACCGAACCAGAGAGCGATACAGAAACTGGACTGGAGGCTCGAAACCGAGCAAGGTTAAGCAATATCGTGCGCTATCATCTACGCTACGAGAAAAACTGCTACTAGTTTATTCTGGCGGGCTAAATTATTATATCTGGCGGGTCGCTTGAAATTGCGCGCAACTGCCTGACTGGCTAACTCCCGTTCTAATTAACACGGAAACGGCGTAGTGCATCGAACTTTTCTCAGCGCAACCTACTGAAAGGTGGACATCTATAGGTGGGTTGGACATTTATTTGCGGATTGTTTCAGAATGAGTGGAAATTACATGTTACAAGAGCGAAGTAGTCGCGTGTGATATCTGTGGAGTAGTCGACCTACGGCAGCGTCTGTTGTATCTCTGAGCTTGTGTATCTGTGGCTCAGGTGTAGAGCGGAGAGTAGTCAAATGTTGGAGTAAGTTGGAACCTTTAGCGTAGTGTATATGGGAGGAGGATTTCGCTGAAGAAAATTATCAAGCTCTAACGATCTGACGAAAGGACGTACAGACGCACAATTTATGGAACAGAGAGAATGGATGTGCATTATGGACATGTTTTTAATGTAATAATTTTTGCTGGTGCGTAATGTTAATGCTAGCTATTCTTGCAACAGAACAGTCCATCTCCCCACCTCATTTTAGATTATTTAACTTTAATTCAAGTCAATTTGCAAAATCGTAAAACGATTTCCTTGTATGACTTTTATAAAGAAAGTAAAGCTTTCCGATTTCTGTGAGTTTTATGTTCTTGTGAAATAATAGTTTAAAACATAGCAGTGTCATTATAATGAACGGATTATCATTTTAATTTCAAGAAAGAAACTTTTTTACGTGTGAAAAATTTATCCCAATCTTTTCCCCAGAAAGTTTTACTTTAGTATATTTTAGCTGACACGATGTCTTCATGCTGTGCTGTTGCTGCTGATTATGCTGTGATTTTTCGGGTGTGATTCTTTTCATATTTTGTAGGTTCTTTCGTTTCTCATCTCAAGTTATACTGGTGTTGCTTGTAATTTTTTTTATTCTGTACAGCATTTCTTAACATAATCGGTAAAGAAAAACTTGGAATAAAATATGAGCGAGAAATTTAAATCTTCATCAAAATTTCCATACAAACCATTGCGAAAATTCTAAGCGTTTTCTTTGTAATTCACATCTTTAATGGGCCTGTGAGCAGTGTGTGTTTCACAGTAGTGATACGTGTTTTCAGCGTTTAAATTTTTTGGGCAGTGCACAGTTTGATTTTGATAGTGGTTCTTGAGCAACAGTTTTGATTTAATTTCCTGCACAGCGAACGCCAGTTAGTTTTGTCTTCATGTAAATGTGTGAACTGAGACACACTGTACGCAATAGTTATTTCAGTTCAACCTTTTCTTAACAGAGAACAGTACATTCAGTTTTGAGTTGAAAGAAGGCAACCATTGTAATGCTCATGAGTTAACGAACGATCGAATCAGAAAAAATAACATTCACTACACTGCAGCACCCTTACAAGCCTTTCAGACTATTTCTGACCACTCTGTATAGAGGAATACAATTATTAGTACGCATTTAAATATTCGTACTGAATTTTGGTTGAAATAAATAAGTAAAATTCAATATTATAGAAGTCTCGTTAGAGACCGATAGAGACAACACAGTAGTTAAGAATTTGGTTCAAATGGCTCTGAGCACTATGGGACTCAACATTTGAGGTCATCAGCCCCCTAGAACTTAGTACTACTTAAACCTAGCTAACCTAAGGACATCACTCACATCCATGCCCGATGCAGGATTCGAACCTGCGACCGTAGTGGTCGCGCGGTTCCAGACTGAAGCCCCTAGAAACGCTCGGTCACTCCGGCCGGCTTAAGAATTTGTTTCTTATACGTTAGGGGCGCGTATTAAATCTCGAACCTACCACCCAGATTTGGATCTTCTCTAGTTTCCACAATACACCGAACAAACGACTCATACCACCATTAGAAAGAGTAAGGTCGGTATTTTACCTCAGCATTTGCCTTAAAGTCACATTGGGGATTAACGCGATATCGACAACGTAATCCTTTGAGACAGCAGAAATTCGGTCACGGGGAACAAGGCAGTGGGAATCGGATCCGTTTTCTTGAAAGAAAGTGAAGGAAGTGTATTATCTGTGAGCATACAGCTGAGGGCTGTCTATAGCCTCCTACATGAGAAATTGAAGAACTGGTAGTGGACGAGTGTAGAGAGAATACGTTTCAGAAAATAATATTGATGAAGCAGGATGGTCTGGAGATGCAATTCACAACTTATAGAGACTATTGCCTGTGCTGTAGCTGTTCATGTTTCTCAAATGGACGGTCAATCTATGGTGAAGTAGGTGACTTCGCGTGCCCACTCTATACGACCATGTGTGTGTGTGTGTGTGTGTGTGTGTGTGTGTGTGTCTCACTGTTTGATGTCAGGGTTTGATACAGATGCCTCCCACTGCAATGGTCGACAAACAACCTGGTGCTTGAAATCGAAACAAACGGTGCTCTCTTTCTTTCTTGAAAACTTCATCCTATTTCACTGCTACCGAAAGGTCACCTTGCTATAGCTGCTGTGTAAATTATACACTGATACTTAGTAAGAAGGAATAGGAGAGCAAACATCACTGAAGTGCTAGGAAAGCCAATACATGCTACCACAACTGATGGTGAAGGAAAACGCTCCTCTGTTCTAATTACGCATCTAAAGTGTCGTAAAGAAAAAAAAAAACCAGCACTCATAAACAACAGGGTCACAATGCAACACATTTACTGGGAATTTAGAAAAATCGTTGTCAAAACACAACTACTGCAAAAATCGACCCCCAAAAGATCACACCAGCAGAGAGGGGTATGGTCACGAGCAAACCAGCATAAAGCTTATCTTACCTTCCTTCAAAACACATCTCATGCCTGCCTCTCCTCACTCTTGGTTAGGATACAGGTCTATTATATCCTGTCACTGATGACCCAGAAAGAGATCCACCTGGTGGCAATGATACACTGTCTCCGGTCTGTGGAAATCAATCACAGATGGACGAAAGACTCAAGAACAGGACGCTTCCTGAAATCCCCATGGAACAATAATGAAATTCTGGAAAACTCTGCCGATTTTCTAACGTCCGCTGCCGTCACCACGACCATCCTCCACCCAACGCCATCTGCTGTAGCCGAGAGCAAAGTCTTCAGTCAGCTGTAGCCAGAGGGATCGTCTCCAGCAGAGCACGTGGCTGAGGACAGTCAGCACTATCGATGCCAACAAAAGCTGCACATACACAATAGGCTGCGACTCCAGCAGGCCACAGAACAAAGCGAGATAAGTAACGGCTATCCTGTCCACTTGTTGTTTGTCTTACAGTGCAGCTGCAGCTGCAGCTGTTTATATGACTATAGGACATGACCCCAACCTAGCAGCAGCACCCCCTGCATGAGCAAGCCGTTATAAGAGAAAAACATTACAGTGTAACAGTTGTATTTAATATCAATACACAACTTATAAGCAAGCAGCTATTAAAGAAATACAATCTCGATTACAATAAAAACGAGAATATAAGCTAAAAATAAAAATAAAATAGAGCGTGCAATCTAGCGAGATATCTATGTTAAGCGAATTATTTCAGTTTGATAGCCAACATTACATGCTTTGAGAGCTTCCCTGACTTTCAAATCAGTGTCAATAAGCACACTGTTATGCCCCTGTGTATTACAAATATCTCAGACACGTGAAATAACATTACAGAATACAGTCTTTCAAGTTATCTGTTCACATGTCGGAAAAAAAACTATCACTTTATGTTTGGTAACAAAAATCTGTAATACAGGAGGACGTTGCTGTTTTGTGCATTGTGGCTGGTCCCTTTTACCAATGAAATGATATATTGCGCCGCAACTTACGAAATGTAAGAAAAAAGTCTTGAGAGCTTGCCTTGTAATAGAACCTGCTAATGTCACCGAGTACAGAACCCTATAAGATTCCACTGATACATCGAAAACAAATACCATCTGCATGCTGACATCCGACATTTCTACTCCATAACTCGCCTCTACCGACCTGTGTGTAAAGTTTCTGTCAACCATACTTGAAGAAGGAGATCACACACAGAAGACGATCATTCGCAGTAGCAGCAGATTCTTGTGTTGCAGTTTCGTAAGCCATTTGATCATCATAGAACACCCTTTTTCACACAATCTATGCACATGCTGGGGAAAACACTATTATTTCTAGGCTCCAGAATGAGATATAGTTCAAGCGGTGGCTACTTTATAATAACAACCTATGAAGTATGAAATAACACAACACTTACTGTAATACATGTTTTTAAAAACATAATCGTGACGATAATATTAAATACCAGTCATGATACCACGACAATAAAGACGGTTGACTTCTATTACTTTTATGAGCAAAATCGTTGAATTTTGAGAGCACTGAGGATGTTCATACTACAGATTGCCATGTTCAAAGGCATTACATTTATTTTAGGCGTATGAAATGCCGATACAGATCAGCATCTATGCAGTCATTTATTACGTTTGAGAGCATTTCTCTTCGTTCCTTTGTAGCATGTAGAGTAGGTCAAAGAAAAACTATGAACTGTCTGCGTAATAACTTTAACCTGCCACAGCTCTCCTTGTACAAGAATCTCCTAACGTATCCTATAAAATTTTCGGCGTCTCTCTTTAGATGTATCCAAAAACAGATACCGTCAGCATGCTGACATCAGGCCATCACTCACAATACGTGATTCTCGTGTTACAGCGACAAGTAACAGATATCCAGGTGATTCATCTTGAAGAGGCCAAGAGCATTTCATCCTCTTATTGGACACTTACGTAACCACTGTTCGGGTGTTGACCATCCCCGGAAGATGCTGTTCGAAACATGCATGGGGTAGTTTAAATGAAAAGAGGTACTGTTATGTTACTAGCGAAAAATGAAATGTGGTGGGCATCGCAACGTATAGAAATAGGAGGAGTCTGCAACACTGAGGAACGTCTCCAAACAGCTGTCTGAAGTTGATGACTTCTACATTCAATCCCAAGTTCCGCAGTGACAAGTAGCAGACGTCCAGTGTTTTCCGTTAATTTACGGGAGCCAATGACACACCAGAGTGCCTTCCAACTTCTGTATCTTAGCTAAACGACCCCTCCACTATTTTGCAAGCAGCGTGCACTAGACTGCAAATTCAGATAGATGACTGTGCAGTACGTCCATTGACTCGTACACCAAAGTATGCCAGATAGCGTCCTATACTGATGCAGTTAGGTTATTTAAGTATTTCTAGCACATCGATATTAGTGCGGAATTTACGATTACGACTGGCCATCTCTCCCTGTGTGGATGGGAGTCACAGAGTATTGTCGCATTCATAGGATATAGTTGGAGGATGAAAACAACTCCCAATATTCTTAACCAACTCTCCCGGCAACACTGTCGCCAAATTAATTTGCAACTGACCAGAATTAGGAGGGTACTGTACCCGATAAATTCCATGGCTCGTAAAGGAACAGAGCGAGCTGAGTCCGTAACTGTTGTCCAGTGAAGACTGCTCTGCACCAGTGTTACCCATAGCACCCTTCGAAGTGCACGTGATCTCTCAAGATGCGCGCATGTTGAGGTTTGCACACGTTATCGGCGTGTATTACACGTAAAGTGTTGTGGTTACGAAGAGATGTGAGACTAATGCAAGGTGGACCTCCACAAAGATTTTACATAAATCAACTGTGCTGTCTATTTTGGTGTATTATTCCCATGTCTTGAGTCAGTACCAAGAAGGTACTGGCAGGAGAGAAATGATCGTAGAGCATAAACACATGGATTCCTAAGGCCACATAGTTCTGCACTTAAAAACGCTAGAATTTCGACGCCATATGGTTTCTGAAGCATTAGTCGTGCGAAAGGCAATGCTCTAATGGAGGACATACATGTCCAACATCTGATATACAACCACCGTACATGTTTTCTATCCCAATCGCTACGGTGATAAAATTTAAAACTACTACCTTCTGCACTATTCTGGAGTCATAGAGTTTCCAATTTATGCATCATCTGCACAACTTGTTGAACCCCGTCTAGGCATGAAGCGAGTTTACTATACTTCTCATCGTCCTACTATCCAAAATGCGGAATTCTTAGGATTTCTTAGAAGGCTGGTGTATAAGACACGCAGATATCTTCGTATAAAATCAAACAATAGATGGCTGTGTCAGCAATATGACAATATAGACACAGAAAACTAACGGAAAAATATCAAAAATGACATAAACGTGGTAAAAAACGAGGAAAACATAATGCAATTACGACAAATTGAAAAGTAATACGCAAAATTGAGGTAAATACGACGAAATATGTAAAATCGCGAAAACCTAGAAACATTACGTAAATATAACGAAATGCGGGGAATTCATGTGGGTTGGGGACACCCGGACACTCAAGACAGAAAAACTTAAAAACTGAGTTCTTTCTGCGTTCGGATTTAATCCCCCCCCCTCCCCTCCTCCTGTAAACTACGTGGGTTTTCGTAGCGTATACGTCAACAAAGGCGATATAAGTATTACACAGAAGCGGCCTATTAGCCAGGCAAAAAGTATGATCCCAATCCAGGACAGTGTTCTCAGACATGCAGTCCAATATGGGTATTACCGAATTACGATTGACTCTCACAAGCAATGTGTTTAACAGACATAAGCCATTCCTTAGCGTGTTCTGTAGGAGAGTGGCAGATGCCACACATATCTGCCTTAATAGTGTGAGGTATTAGCGAATTACGATTGACTCTCACAAGCAATGTGTTTAACAGACATAAGCCATTCCTTAGCGTGTTCTGTAGGAGAGTGGCAGATGCCACACTATCTGCCTTAATAGTGTGAGGCAGGGGTACTCCAGAAAAATTGAGATATTATCCGACTCATGAGTGAAACTACTTAACAGTAAACCATGACTTCTGTGTGCAAGAGGAAGGCTACCAGGACCGTGGTGATGCTATTGTAAACAGTTATAAGGCTATTAAATCCCCTCTCGCTACTGATCGTATTGTTTACTCCCTCGTATGAAGTTGCTGTTTCTTCGAGGGCAGTTTCATGCAGCAGAGCGAGGGTGGTAACTCATTGCAGCAACTAACGAAAATATTCTCGACATTAAATCTCGTTCTATTTCCCAGTGAGGCTTGGCTGTATTCGCCAAAACAGCTACTACTACTACTAATTAGCACGACTCACACGCATAATGTGATCGAGGGTATGTAGATTTCCCACTTAAAATGACTTGTAAAATTCGTCAGTTTCGTAACAGACAGAACAGCAGTCTCCTGGCTTCGTTCTAGTTTGCTTATAAGCAGTCAAACGGCGGATATACAGCGACGTACAGACGATTCCTTCGTAGCGAGAAACAGCTCAGTGGCTTTCTAGGACCCCAAAATAGTATAGAAGGAAGTAGTTTCATTATCTTAAATTTTGTCACCGTAGTGATTTGAATAGAAAACTTGCGGGATGGTTGTATATCAGATGTTGGACATATAGGCCCTGCATTAAAGCATTGCTTTCCGCACGACTAATACTTCGGAAACCATATGGCTTTAAAATTATAGCATTTTTAAGTGCAGAACTATGTAGCCTTTGGAGTGAATGTGTTTATGCTCTACGTTCATTTCTCTCCTGCGAGCACTTTCTTGGTACTGACTCCAGACACTGGAATAGTACACCAGAACTGATAGCAGAGTTGATTTACGTAGAATGTTACAAACTCCATCCGTCTAGAGATCCACCTTGCATAAACCACAGGTCTCTTCTTAATCATCTGTTATATCAAAACAACACTTTCATGTCTACTATTCACCAGTAAGTGGTGCCAACATCCTCAACATGCAGGCATCTGGAGAGACCTTGTGAACTTGGGTGGGGGCCTTGAGTAAGGTTGGTGATAAACAGTCTTCGCTGAACGGCAGTCATGGACTCAGCTCGGTCTGTTCCTTCACTAGACGTGGAATGTAGAGGTGTAGTACCCTCCTAATTCTGGTCAGTTGCAAATTAAGTCGGTGGGAGTGTTGCAGGGAAATTTATTCAAGGACAAGTCTGCCTTCATCCAATTAATGCGAGAATACTGTGTGACTCCCATTCAGATAGGGAAAGATGGCCAGTCGTAATCTTAAATTCTGTGCTCGAAACATGTAAGTAACATACGTTTAGGACGCTGTGTGGCATACTTCCGTGTAAATGACCGAATGGATACACTGCATAGTCATCTATCTGCATTCGCAGTCAGTATATAGCACTCGCAATGTGGTGGAAGGGTAGTTTAGCGATGATGATACAGAACTTGGAAAGCATTCGACTGAGTCATTGGCAGGCGATGAAATTACAGAAAAACTGGTAAAATTATTAAAATTCATCCCACACTATCAACTGCAGTGCTTATTACAGCACATCATCCCGTATCGACGGTGTCTTTAACATCCCACCTGCGCACTGGTACACCGTTGGCTACTACATAATGATTGACTGGTCCCACTTCTTTGCGATGGAGAAAGCCTTGGTAGATCCTTCGACGTCTGCTAATTGTCACTGCAGAACATGGGATTAAATGCAGATGTCATCAACTTCAGACAGCTGTTTAGAGACGTTCCTCGATGCTGCAGGCCCCTTCTATTTCCGTACGTTGCGATGCCAACCACTTTTCTTTTTTCGCTAGTAACATGACAGTATCTCATTTTATTTCAACTACCCCACGCGTTTTGGGAACATCACCTTCCGGGGACGGGCAACATCAGAACAGTAGTTGTGTACGTGTCTAATATGCAGATGTAGTGCTCTTGGCCTCTTCGAGATGGAACACCTGGATACCTGTTACTTGTCGCTGTAACACAAGAATCACGTACAGCGAGTGACAGCCTGTTGGACATGGTCTTCTTTCCTCGATAGGTGTCAAAACTTTACACACACACACACACACACATATATATATATATATATATATATATATATATATATATATATATATATATATATATATAATCATTGAGAGCGAGTTATGGACCAGTTGTTTTTGATGTCAGTATGCTGATAGTATTTGATTTTCGATATATCGGAAGAAAGACGCGGAAAATTTTACAGTGTACGTTAGGAGATTCTTTTACAGGAAGAGGTATGACAGGTTAAACTTTGAACGCAGATAGTTTATAGTTCTTCTTTGACCTACTCTACATGCTACAAAGGAACGAAGAGAAAAGCTCTCAAACGTAATAAATGACTGCATAGATGCTGATCTGTATCGGCATTTCATACGCCTAAAATAAATGTAATGCCTTTGAACATGGCAATCTGTAATTTGAACATCCTCAGTGCTCTCAAAATTCACCGATTTTGCTCATAAAAGTAATAGAAGTCAACCGTCTTTATTGTCGTGGTATCATGACTGGTATTTAATATTATTGTCACGATTGTGTTTTTAAAAACATGTATTACAGTAAGTCTTGTGTTATTTCATACTTCATAGATTCTTATTATAAAGTAGCCACCGCCTGAATTATATCTCATTGTTCATCTTAGAAATGATATGTTTTTCCCAAAATGTGTGTAGCTTGTGTGAAAAAGGGTGTTCTGTGATGACCAAATTGGTTACGAAACTACAAGAATCTGCTGCTATTGCGAATGATGGTCTGCTGGGTGCGGTCTGCTTCTTCAAGTACTGGTAACGGAAACTTTTTACACAGGTCGCTAGATGCCAGTTATGGAGCAAAAATGATTCGCATCACTTGGCATCAAACTTTACAGTACACTGATTAACAAAGACATTATGACCACTGCTCACTGCGGGACAGAATGCCGCCTACTGGCCGCAAAGGAGGATACTCACAGGCATAAGTGAATCTGGAGAGAAGACAAATTGTTGTGACCCATCGCCGGGGAAACGGCTGCTCGCGTGCTACTGCTGTGACCTTCTGTGGAATGTGGCTTAAGAATGATGAACCTACGAATAGGCGACAGGCTTGAACGTCCACGCCTCGTGACAAAACATGAAATTCGAAGGCTCCCCACTCAGAAAAGCAGTATAGGTAGCAATCAGCGACAGAATTGACGCTGGGATGTAGGAACAAATGTTGATAGTGTGACGCATGAGTTGACCCATGCCGTTCCTACATTGGCTCAACGATATAATTTAACATAGCAGTGGGAACTGGGTATCGAGACTGAAGTGTGGATAAATGGAAACTTATACCCTGGTCGGACGCATCATATTTATTACTATACCAGGTCGGTGGTCTTATCCGGATACGCCACCATACAGGAGGAAATTCTGCGCCAAACATGCGCCGTGCCACAGGCGCATTCAATTTTGCCTCACTCTGACCTGTAGTAATAATAGAAGGCACGATGACAGCTAACAATTACGTAAATGTCATTGCGGACCACCTGTATCCCTAAAAGTGTGGTGTCTTCGCCGGCGGTGATGATAAGATAAGCATCCCTGTTAGAAGTCCAGAATCGTGCTACAGTGGTTTAAAGTCCAGTAATTTCATGGTCATGACAGCGAACTCAAGTTGGTATCTTGGGCACCACATTTGTCTGATGTGATCACGATGGATCACATATAGGGCAATTTCTATCATCAGCTCCGCGTCCACAAACCACGGGTGTTAATTAACGTGAATTGCGTGATCTGTGCGTAAAAGGCAGGTGCAACATACCTCCGGAAACCTACTGTGAAATTACCGTATCCATGTCACGCAGAGTCGCTGCTTTAATGCATTCCGAAGATGCTATAACACGCTGTTACGAAGGTAGTACTTTGGTTCATCAATGAAAATTTTGAAACAAATGGCTATCCCTATAAACACCTCATAATCTCATAATCAATCAGCACCAGCAAAATGCGCTATTAAGGGGCTCCGGAACGCCCTATACTTGCAATGTTAAAATAACGCTTATAAATTACATCTTTCCTCACAAAGTATTTGAGGTAGGAAGTTGAACTTTTTACAGATTATTTATTGGAATATGGGCTACAACTTAGCACAGGGATTTTACAAAATTTTAGTTCAGTTATTAAAGATGACTTTTTTTCAATTGTAATGAAAATTTACAACATTTTTTTGCAATTTTTTATTTATATATTCAAAAATATACAGTTTTTTGGAAAAAGGCTGTGTTAAATTATGCAGAAGGTACTGTGTAACATTTACTGAAAGTTTGAAACAAATATGTTTGGAAGATTCTTAGAAAACATGTAATTAGTATGAGAAAATAAAAGTTTTGGGAATCGAGCGACAAAGATTGGATTAACTTTTTAGTGCATTCCAGGTCCATAGAATGGATTATCTTCATCCTCTGCAAACTCCTCCTCCAGCTTCCTCTTGTTCCTCCTCCTGTTTACTCTTGCTTGTATTTCTAGACTCTTTACAGCCCTGTCTGCACCCCGAAGGCGTTCCTTGTCTAAAGCAAGCATCGCTCGTACCATGTTAGAATCTATCTTCATTCCCATATTTCTAAATACCTTTGGCTTTCCAACATTTCTCCTTTTCTTAAAAGCCTTCAAAGGATTTCTAATAACTTTACTTTCACTCATTATTATACTTCAACAAAACAGAGACTCAAGAAACAGAATTAATTACGAATATTTTCGAGATAACGACAGAGTAAATAAACATGAAACAATCGACAATCACACCAGCGATATATATTGAACCATCACAGGTTAGCCACAACACATACTTTATCTCACATCACTAAAATGTACCTGATGAACACGAACGTTAATAATAACACCATTTGACAGCAGTTTAACAGCGCCACAGTGGGTCACGCCCATGTAGAACACATTTCAAAAAAAATTTAAAAATAGTTGTAGTCTTCGGAATTGAATAAATTATATATCTATTAAAAGGTAATAGTCTGCAGATTCAGAAAACGCAAAAAAGTAAATATTGAACTTTTCATGATTTTGAGCCTTTCCGGAGCCCCTTAAATCACTTTCACCTAAAAATCTTTCACATAAGTATGTATTACTCACTTCTATAACGCAATTACGTAACTTTTCTCTAATTCCATTCAGGTTCTACCTTGATGCTTCTCATTTTCTTTTAAAATGAGAAACCCTGTCCTTTGCAGACCATCTATGCTACAGCAGTTGCCAACACGCAGCTACGCGAGACGATGTGATTGTTACGGAATAAAAAATGCGAGCGTGACTTTTCTGATAAATAGCTCGCCGCTTTTACACTTCTTCCGCGTCTACCTCACCTATTCACAATATCTTCACACAAGTAATGGTCCACAATTAGGACAAAGAGGCAAAGAGGGAAAATAAAATGGTCCTGCAGAAACACTCACCTAGAGACTTTAGATATCAATGCATGTACAAGTAAGAGCTACAGAGAGTACTCCCCTCTAAATTTAAATTTAATTGTTCGAAAATACCGGGATATGTCTCATCCTGGTTTAGAGAATATCTTTTTTCCAGTGGATGTCCCAAGTCTCTGTTTAGAAACTGAATCATCATCTACCTGTTTCCCCTGTCTTTTAATATCGGTTGGAATCCAGATAAGAACTTCGTTCGTCCATCTACAATCCAGTCGCCAGGCTACATAACTGACTCGCCTCCATTCCATAATCATTACAGTTATAATTGCATCATTCACCCCAATCTGCTCTCAGATTTATGTGCTCGTCTTCCTGTCGCTTCCAGTAACTACAAACTCGTCAATAATTCTTTACAATTTGAATCGATACACAGTACCTTGTCACATTTACTGATACCATGAATAACGGCAAACGGTAAGAATAGTGCAAGCAGTGTCCAGCAAAAGAAAAATAAATAAATCTGTGCTCTGGTTGACAGTGCAGAACACCCGACCGTAGAAACAAGTGTGAAATCAATACAAATGGAAAATTCTTAGTACTTTCTTGACATATCGTCGTGCCACGCATGCTAAAGGATTTCACCGTATGTGACAAGTAATTATGCAGAATAAATTAATATAAAATTATGAAACTACTAATGCAGCAACTACAATGCTATGCATTACAAAGCTTATAGACTTTATGTGTGGGACACTGCTTGCCATATTATTGCATTTTCCACTTATGCTTGTTTCTGTATCGTGTGGCGAGGTCCTTTGTATAAATTCTGACTCATGGTTTGTTGGAATTTGTGATTTTTTTCTGATTAATTATTCTTGTTGTTTAACAGTTTTTTGAAGGCAGCTGGTGGACGGAACGGGTACGGAGAAGTGAGTCAATTAAAAAAAAATTGTGGTCAAGGCAGGACAGTTGCATGATACAGCTCTTATTTCTACATCTACACCTGCATCCATACCTCGCAAACCCCGTAAGGCGTAGGGCGGAGGGTACCATGTACCACTTACCAGTCATTTCCTTTCCTATTCGACCTGCAAATGCAGCGTTCTGGCTCTGGAGTACCCAGAGGCCACTGGCATGGGCCTCGATTGGTAGCAATATTCTCCAGATCTGAACACACCCTACTCCTTTTTGTGGGGCTATATGAAAGATAGACAGCAATAACCGCAAAACAATTGCTGAGCTGAAAGCAGGCGTTCAGGGAGTCATCGACAGCATCAATGTTGCAACACTTCACCGGGTCATGCAGAATTCTGCTATTCGTCTGCGCCACGTCATCGCCAATGATGGCAGGCATATCAGACATGTCATAATCTAAACCCGAATATCTGTAGTGACGTTTACATGTTGAATAAATTGTGTGCACTCCGTAGTTTGTACCTAATTTACGTTTCTTTCACACAGTTCAATAATTATCACCCTGTAGTATCAAGTGGTTCATCGTGTCCGCGTGAAATATGACGATAAGGCGAATGAAGCGCCTTTAATCCCAGTTGTGATAATATTATAGTCGACTAATATGGCGCAAGCAGCAACGAACGTGTCGAACGCACATGAGGTACCTTCAGTTGTCAGGAGTTTGCTGAGAGGCAGGCTGCCCCACCTACCTGTGGCTGGCGTGGTTGACCCGCCTGCCGGCTGCAGTCCCAGCCAGGCTGCACAGTGAGCCATCAGTTGCAACATCTGCCGCCAGGGGCGCCCGCTGCTGGCGCACACCATCTGCAACAGAGAGGGAGGCCCGGCGTCATGGGCTGTCCGATGTACGGATGCTTCATCAGTAAGACATGTAGCAGCAAATATCGATTCTGTACATCTCACCTGATCAGTCTTAATGGTAACTAAAGTCTTTCATTTAATTTTTAATTTTTTATTTACTAATGTCAATTTCAGCAATAATTCATTGTAGCCTACTTGCCAAGTGGGATCTACGCCTCAGCAGAAGTTGTTTAATCTTGTGGAACCTGATCGGCTGACAACATACCCCCTCTGCACCCACTGCGGGTAGCCAGTAAGGAGCATTGCCACGTCCGCTCAAGACTGGTTTACAGATAGCAATGTCCTTAGTCCTTTGCTATTACTTATTCTCTTTTGTGTTTTGACATAAAATTATCTTACCTGATTGCCTACCAGACTGACTAACAATCTCACGAACCATCCTGAGCGCGCACGTAGGTACAAGAAGGAAGCAGGATTGGGTCTAACGTCCCGTCTACATTTAGGTTATTATACACAGAGCACAAGCTCGGATTGCATCAAGAATGGGGAATTATATCGCCGGTGCCCATTGAGAGGAACCATTTTGGTATTTACGTGCAGCTGTTTAGGGAAATCAAGGAAAATCTAAATGTGTATGGCCGGACGCGGGTTTGAATCGTTGTCCTCCCGAATGCGAGTCCAGCGCGCTAACCATTGCGCCACCTTGTTCGAACGCGCTCGTATGTGTTCTGCAGATCGGCTATATGGGTTTTATTAATCTTTAACTAACTTTTTCATTTAAAACAAAATTCCTTCAGACGGCCACACCCTCTGCAATTCCAGCAGCTCCCCTCGATGTCTGTATAATTTACGAGGAAATTCTGTTCAGTTACTGCCACTTTATCATATGTGAAATTTCTTACAAACACAATAACTTTTCAACCCTCTGGAGACACGCTGGTACCCATGCGCACTCTATACATTTTTCTTAAATTAAGCTAATAACCACCTTATTGTTTCTCCAATAATCATAATTCTGTTGTTAAGGGGCCATTTTTCGGAATGGTCCTGTTACATATGCAAATTTATCGTATTCAAACTAGAGACCCCACCCTCGACTTGCGTAACTGGTTGAGGTTAAATATACGAGTAACCGACACTGACAGTAGTATAAAAATTAATGCGATTTGCATGCCGTTCGGAATTAAGGAAATGGTTAGGAAGCAAACTGGACGACATAGGCAGTGACCCTATCGCTGGCGTGGCCACACGCCCTGCTGCAACCTTCGGAGGTGAAACGATGATGGGTGGCGGTTACACCATGGTCAAGCGCCGCCGGAGCCATCTCTGGTGGCTAGCGCCCTGTGGTGTTGCCAATAGTATTTCGTAACAGAAAGAACGTCGTGGAGCGATCGTTCGCGTAAAAATTTTATGCGATGGAGCGAGGAGAAACCTTAGCAGAAGGCGCTATTGTCCGCCGAATGTAGAAACGAGTATTAGGATATTGCCGGGCAGATGATTAGAAGCCCAGAGTCTCTGAAACCATACGATGCTGCTGCATGCGCAGCTCTTAGAGAAATACTTCCTTCAAGGACGTAAGCACAACAGACGTTGGTTCACGTGAAACTGCTTCACAGAGTGACTGGGAGTACAGCTATGCCGAAAGCAAGGGCCGTTACTGGCTCAAGACAGAGGCAGGAAGAGCGACGAACGACTTTCTTCGAGAAAACTATTAGGAAACATTTAACTGTTTAAACAAGTTAAACACAATCCAGGGAAGAGGACCTGTACTCTCAGAGCCGCATTTTTAGTGGGCGGACCTCACAAGAAATAGAACCTAGCCCACCGTGACAAACTCGTGTCGAAAAACGCGTTAAAGCGACGTTTCCTCCACGGACGCCGTCGGACTGTAACTCTGATTTCATCAGAGAATTCAGTGAGACACGTCATCAGACGCCTCCTTTCCTCCTGTTTGCCTCGCTGCGCTGCTCTGTAGCTCTTCAACTCACGACGCCAACTTGGAAGATCGCCATTACTGCCGCAGATTGAGACTGCAGCATTTCTGCCACCAATAGCCACAATATGGTGAGACCAAGCCGCTTCTGTACGAGATGTTGAGAAAATCACATCGGTTTACAACTTCAATATCTTTGAGCTTCACTCTAACAATTTGTCTGGCAAGTCTGAAATGTAGACTAAAAATTTCACAACACGTGCCATGTAGTATCTTCCATAATTATATGTGTTGCCTTCAGCAGTTCTGTCCTTTACTGACTCATTTTACTATTATCACTGAGTACCTATGCGTTTTGTTTTCAAAGTTAAAGCAACTATAGCCTACTATCGCAAAAATTAAGTCTTTTGACCTGGTTTCGACACTTCTGTGAGTGCCTTCATCAGAAAATTAAACATTCAAATTGGCATGTTACGTATAAAAATGTTCAGGGAGATTCAGGAATACAGAAAAAAGTCGCTGAGAAATGAAATACATAGAAAGCGTAGGGAACCTAAGACGAAATGGCTGCATGAAAAATGTGAAGAAATCGAAAACGGAATGATTGTTGGAAGGATTGACCTAGCATATAGAAAAGTCAAAACAACCTTCGGTGAAATTAAAAGCAAGGGTGGTAACATTAAGAGGGCAACGGGAATTCCACTGTTAAGTGCAGAGCGGGTAGATGGAAAGAGCACTTTGAAAACCTCAATGAAGGGGAAGAATTGTGTAATATAACAGAAGAAGAAACAGGATTTAGAAGAGGCAGGGGATTCAGTATTAGAATCATAAATTAAGAGGGCTTTGCAGGACTTAACGTCAAATAAGGCAGAAGGGATAGGTAAAATTGCATCAGAATTTCTAAAATCGTTGGGGAAAGTGACAGAAAAAAACGACTATTCACATTGGTGTGTTGAATGTATAGTGTGGCGAAATACCATCTGACTTTCGGGAAAATATCATCTTCCACTATCAACCGTAACGTCAGAACTGCTTCTCTCGTGCGTTTACCTTTCCTAAAGACAAACTGATCATCATCTAACATAAAACCAAGCTGATCATCATCTAACACATCCTCAATTTTCTTTTCCATTATTCTGTATATTATTCTTCTTCTAAGTATCTTGGATGCATGAGTTGTTAAACTGATTGTGCGATAATTCTCGCACTTGTCAGCTCTTGCAGTCCTCGAATCGTGTGGATACTATTTTTCCGAAAGTCAGATGGTATGTCGCCACACTATACATTCAACACACCAATGTGAATAGTCGTTTTTTTTGTCACATCCCCCAGTGATTTTAGAAATTCTGATGCAATGTTGTCTATCCCTTCTGCATTATTTGGCGGAGCCCTCTTAATCTCTGATTCTAATACTGAATCCCCTGTCTCTTCTAAATCGACTCCTGTTTCTTCTTCTATCATATCAGACAATTCTTCCCCTTCATAGAGGCTTTCAATGAGCTATTTCCATCTACCCGCTCTGCATTTAACAGTGGAATTCCCGTTGCCCTCTTAATGTTACCACCCTTGCTTTTAATTTCACCGAAGGTTGTTTTGACTTTTCTATATGCTGAGTCAATCCTTCCGACAGTCATATCTTTTTCGATGTCTTCACATTTTTCCTGCAGCCATTTCGTCTTAGCCTCCCTGCACTTCCTATTTATTTCATTTCTCAGCGACTCTTATTTCTATATTCCTGAATATCTCTGAACATTTTTGTGCTTCCTTCTCTCACCGATCAACTGAAATATTACTTCTTTTAGCCATAGATTCTTCGCAGTTACCTTCTTTGTTCCTATGTTTGTCTTTCCAATTTCTGTGATTGCCCCTTTTAGAGATGTCCATTCCTCTTCAACTGTACTGCTATTGAGGTATCTCAGTATCCTCAGCCTCAGAGAACTTCAAGCGTATTTCGTCATTCCTGAGTATTTCCGTATCCCACTTCCTAGCGTATTGATTGTTCCTGACTAATGTCTTGAACTTTAGCCTACTCTTCATCACTACTACATTGTGATCTGAGTCTATAACTACTTCTGTATACGCATTAAAATCAAGAATTCGATTTCGGAATCTCTGTCTGACCATGATGTAATCTAACTGAAATCATCCTGTATCACCCGGCCTTTTCCAAGTATACCTCCTCCTCTTGTGATTATCGAACACAGTATTCGCTATTACTAGTTGAAATTTATTACAGAACTCAATTATTCTCCTCTCTCATTCTTTGTCCCAAGCCCATATTCTCCCGTAATATTTTGTTCTACTTCTTCCCCTAAAACTGCGTTCCAGTCCCCCATGAGTAGGAAGGTAGGGCAGAGAGTGTGTTACTGCTCAGTTATAGAGTTGTACTTAACAGAATCGACAGCAAACGAACACCGACAACAGTAGTTCAGGTATACATGCACTGTATTACCTTTTCAATATCATCATATACTTTCTCTGTCTCTTCACCATCAGCTTGCAACGTCGGCATGTATACCTGAACTACCGTTGTCGGTGTTCGTTTTCTGTCGATTCTGTTAAGTACAACTCTATCACTGAGCAGTACACACTCTCTGCCCTACCTTCCTATTCATAATGAATCCTACTCCCGTTATACCATTTTCCGCTGCTGGTGATGTTACGCTATACTCATCTGAGCAGAAATCCTTGTCCTCTTTCCATTTCACTTCGTTAACCCCTACTGTATCTAGGTTGAACCTAAGCATTCACCTTTTCAGATTTCGTAGCTTCCCTACAACGTTCAAGCTTCCGACATTCCACGTCCCGACTCGTAGAACTTCATCCTTCTGTTGGTTATTCATGCTGTCTCTCACAGTCACCTGCCCCTTGTCAGCCTCTTGCCACAGATCCGGATTGGAAACTATTCCGCAAAATTTTGCCAATGGAGAAGTCATCATGACACATGTCTTGTGGATACACGTTATGTGTCCTTATTGCAGTGGTTTCCTTTGCCTCCTGCATCCTCATGCCGTTCATCACTCCTGATTCTTCCTCATTTAGGGGCAGCTTCCTACTTCAAGGACAAGAGAGTGTCCTGAACCTCTCTCCGCCCCTCTGCTCTCTTTGACAAGGCCGTTGGGAGAATGAGAGTGAATTCTTATGCCAAAAGCCTTCGGCCACCAAAGCTGATTATTAATCAAAATTTAAGACGTGGCGGGTTTCGAACCCGGAACCGATAACGTTTTGATTACTAATCAAAGACGCTACTCCTAGACGCAGGAATAAAGGACCTAAACCAAGGGAACGTGTCGGCCATTGCTCCGTACTTCCTATCCCTCTCTGGGGAAACTGAATATCCAGGTGTGCCTGGACATATAGCCCGCAGTAACATGGAGAATCATCGTACTGAAAGAGATTTGGAAATGTCTCGTCTTAAGACAGTCCAAATGGCAGAAAACGTTCGTCGATTAACAATAGATAAAAGGATGCTTGTAATATGCCCTGAAGTAAGAAGGACCCAACGATGTGAAAATCCCACATTCCACCCCAAACCATCAATTTCTGTCTACTAACTGCCTTCGATGGATTCATCCAGTGAGGGCTGACATCTGACAGTATCTGTGATTCTGTTTACTTGTCTCTCTGATCACACAGCTTCTTTCGCAAAAAGTAAGTGATAATGGAAACGACAGTTTTCATATAACTTGCATCTCATCCACTCCGCACGCTGACCTGGCAGTCTGCATCGTCCACAGTGAGATATCGTAACATTCGTATTTTGTAAAGGTGCTGTTTGCGTGGGGTCAAAATTCTCAGTATTGGATGGGCCCATTCTCAAGTGAGAACCGTTGAGTATTATGTTTTGGACTCTTACTGACAGCTTCCAGAATAGCGGTTGATGTTACTTCATCCATAGCCATTTTCAATTGTCCAGAATTCGTATTGTCTGCGAAAGAGCAAGTGTCATGGAAATTCGTGAAAATTTCACCACTAACTATCGGTCTGTCTGTGTGGGGTTACCTGAAATCCTGTCCTACAACAGGGTTATTCCTCGCTCCTGATATCAGAACGATCTCAGTGCATTCGATCTGCGTTAAGGCCATCGTGTTTCACGTCATCTGTAAGGAATAAGCGTCAGCCACACTTACGAGGATGAATAACGTTATGAACCAAGGAAAGGCACAATTATTTTTCACGAGTAATTCTCTGTTTGACATGTTACATGATCCCCTATCCATTTGAAGATTAGGAAATTAATCGAAGATGGCAGTTTCTCATATGGTCACCATGTTGCTAATGTTGCCTCAAAGATTTTCCTGCCTCTCTCATCTCACATTACTTGAGATGAAGTTGTGTGCTTTGATAACACTGCACACGCTCGAGTTGACAATTATACGAGTTACACAGTTAGGCTTAATAATTAATAAAAGTAATTAGATGGGAAATATGTTAATTGATGCATCACCTTTGTTACTATAAGAATACTGAAAACAGCATAACTGTTGGAATACACAGCTTGATTAAGCTGCCCCTAAGTATGGGTTTTTGTAACCTGCAGCGTCTTCAAATAACATGCGCATGATTTTCATATTCTCTTTCTCACGTAATGCAAACTATTAGTTGTACAGAAAATATGAACTGGAACTTTTTGTAGAAAATTAAATTTAGTTAAATTTTTTATTGAGGTACGTTGTCGGTACGGGATGAAGTTTTCGGATTATTCACGAGAAACGTCCTAAAGTGAACTTCACAAGCGTTTGATGTACAAGGCCAATCTTCTCCTCTGTCAAATAGCAAAGCTAGTGTCTCCTATCTTGCTCCTTTCTATTCTTCCTCTTCATCTATCTCTATTAGACACGCATCGTCTTTTCCTTTATACTTCCTTAATTATGTTTCGTCATGTCTCTATTCTTCTCCTCCCTCCACCATCATCTCCCTCATACTCCCTGCTGCTAGCATTCATATCTAAAATCTGTCTCTTTCATAATATCTAATTATAACAGTACTTACCATCTACGAATATAAACTCTATATGTTTATATTTTTCCAAGTGTGCCTTTGTAATTGTTCATTTCACATTTTGTACTAGATGTAATTTAACATGCCTACTAAAACATATGAATGTAAAATAAGTAGAATGCCTGGTTAGATGTAAGAGAGGACCTGATGGCCCTAATCTTGCTAGATTAAATAAATCAAAAAATAAATCAATAAATAAATAAATTTTATTTAATAATGCGAAAACAGTGGCCTCCAGCTGAAACGTATCCCGGTACAAAATTTAAGCACATTAAAATTCCGACAAAAGGTCCTGTTCCTGTGGGACTAACAAATTGCACGTAGCGAGCGAGTGACTATGAAAATCTCGTGCGTTGTTTAAAGGCGTTGCAGGATAGATAAAACCCAGAGTAGCTGAATCGTCCTGTATATAGTGGAGGTACTTAAGTTTTAATTCAGCGAGCCTACCAGGAGTTTCAATCGGCAGCGACTGGAGCGCGAAGAAACCACCTCGCAGTCAGAGTAGCGAGCTAAGCCAGAGGGATTTGGAATGTGGAGGCGCTGGTGCAGGGATACTTAAAAAGAAGCCCAAGCATAAGTTAAGACGTAATTTCGAGGGGCAAACATCCCTTAATTTTAGTTTCTGTGGACAAGTCCATCAGCGGACACAGCCAACGGGAAAACACTCCATCTCACCTTTGGATCGGAGGAGGTTCTCTCTGGTTTCGGGCGGCTATCGGAAACCGTAAAGACTGCCAGACTTGCTAGCGAGATTAAGGCGGAGCTTACCACCTGCAGTATCGTCGATAGATCCGACTGTGGTCCTTTGGCCGAGTGGAGGGTCTGAATAAGAGACTCAGGCGGTTCTGTGATGGTGTAGGCTGCAAAGTCCTTAACTTGCGCCATCGGGTGGTGGGTTTCCGGGTTCCTCTTAATATGTCAGGAGTCCACTATACACAGGAAGCGGCTACACGGGTAGCGGGGGCTGTGTGGAAGGGACTGGACGGTTTTTAGGTTAGAGGGTCTCAGGAAACCTCAGAAAGTCCGTCCATCTAAAAGGTGGAAAGTAAAACATAGTAAGGTAGTTCTAGCAATAATCGGTATTATAGTTGAGAACTGTCGTAGCTGTGTTGGTATAGAACCAGAGCTCCAAGCCCTAATAGGAAGCACTGAAGCTCAAATAGTTGTAGGTACAGAAAGCTGGCTAGAGCCGGAAGTAAGTTCAGCCGAAAGTGTTCATAATGGATAGATTAAATACAGTTAGTGGTGGAATACTTATTGCTGTCAGAAGCAGTTTACCTTGTAGTGAAATTGAAGTAGATAGTTGGGTGGTTTGTTTGGGGAAGGAGACCAGACAACGATGTCATCGGTCTCATCGGATTAGGGAAGGACGGGGAAGGAAGTTGGCAATGCCCTTTCAAAGGAATCATCCCGGCATTTGCCTAGAGCGATTTAGGGAAGTCACGGAAAACCTAAATCAGGATGGCAGGAAGCGGGATTGAACCGTCGTCCTCCCGAATGCGAGTCCAGTGTGATGTAGATAGTTCCTGCGAAATAATATAGGTAGAAGCTATACTTGACAATCGGACTAAAGTATTAATTGGGTCGTTTTACCGACCGCCCAACGCAGAAGATATAGTTGCTGAACAGTTCAAAGAAAACTTGAGTCACATTTCAAATAGGTACCCCACTCATACATTTATAGTCGCTGTTACTTCAATCTACCCTCGATATGCTGGAAAAAGTATACGTTTAAAGCCGGCGGCAGGCATAAAACGTCATCTGATACCAATAGTACTAGACGGAAAGTCATCGAGTAAAACAGAACTAACAACCGGCGTTTCCCAAGAAAGTGTTATAGGCCCTCTATTGTTTCTGATCTATATTAACGACACAGGAGACAATCTGAGTAGTTCTCTTAGATTGTTTGCATATGATGCTGTCGTTTACCGTCTCGTAAAGCTATCAGATGACCAAAACGAATTGCAAAATAATTTAGATAAGATATCTGTATGGTGCGAAAAGTGGCAATTGACCCTGAATACAGAAAAGTGTGAAGTTTTTCAAACGAGTACTAAAAGAAATTCGATAAATTTCAATTACGCGGTAAGGCACACAAATCTGAAGGCTATAAATTGAAGTAAATACTTAAGGATTACAACAGCAAATAACCTAAATAGCAATGGTCACATAGATAATGTTGTGGGTAGAGCAAACCAAAGACAGCGATTCGTTGGCAGGACACTTATAAGGTGCAACAGGACTACTAAAGAGACTGCTTATACCACTCTGTCCGCCCTGTCTTGGAGTATTGCTGTGCGATGTGGGATCCGCATCAGGTGGGACTGACGGATGACATAGAAAAAGTTCAAAGCAGGGAAGCTCGTTTTGTATTATCGCGAAATAGGGGAGATAGTGTCACAGATATGATACGTGAATTGGAGTGGCAATAATTAAAACAAACGCGTTTCTCGTTGCGATGGGATCTTCTCATGAAATTTCAGTCATCACTTTTCTCCTCCGGTTTCGGAAACATTCTACACAGGTAGAAATGGTCATCACAATAAAATAAGAGAAATCAGGGCTCGCATTGAAAAATGTATGTGCTCGTTTTTCCCTTGCGCCGTTCGAGAATGGAACGGTAGAGAGACAGCATGAAGGTACTACATGAAACTCTGTGTCAGGCACTTTATTGAGAATAGCAGAGTAATCACGTAGATGTAGATATATTGTGGCAGGCATTAGAGAATTCACAGTATTTACTAGAGTCTAGAGTGTCTCCGTACCAGTAAATCGTAAAGAGTGATATAATTAGAGTAAATACTTGGACCTGTAGTGTCTGACGTAATTGCTGCCAAAAATTAAGCACAGTGGGGCGACACGCCACTGTCAGAAGAGAGGCGGCTCGGACGTTGAACCGGACGTACATGTGTCGAGTGTCGCTCCGTCGGGATTGTACTGTAAGCCCTGCTAATGATCATACTGAGCTAGGTAATGTACGCAGGCAGTGAACTTAATAAATGCGTTTTAAGCATGTTTCTGCTGCCGACAAACTGCCGAGGATTAGACGCAATTAGTTAATGAGTGTTACTTACCACTTCAGAGTATGAAGTTAGGTCCAGTGCGGCGTACTGGCAAACTCTTATTTATTCAAGTGTTACGATATTATCGTCGCTGACGAACTTTTGGTCGCAACTCATGATTTAATGGCATTTGTCAGATTGGAAAATACTTAATTAATTATTTCTGAACTTTGTTGGCCACTTGTGGTAAGCTCGCATGACAAAGAGCATTAACTGCATTTCAACAACACAGACCAAGTGTTCAAATAGTTCAAATGGCTCTGAGCACTATGGGACTCAACTGCTGGGGTCATCAGTCCCCTAGAACTTAGAACTACTTAAACCTAACTATACTAAGGACATCACACACATCCATGCCCGAGGCAGGACTCGAACCTGCGACTGTAGCAGTCGCACGGTTCCGGACTGCGCGCCTAGCAGACCAAGTGTCGTGTGCCATTTATGAAACATAAATTTTTACTTGAGTGAAAATTCTTGTGTGACCTTCGTGCCGCTGGCACACTTGGCGTTTGAGGAAACTCTGTGAATTCTGATAAGCTTCAACTTTGATTTGGTTTCGATGTAGCTACGAATGTACGACCACTTATTTTGGGGACATTTGCCCTCCATAAGATTGCTAACTTTTACTGGAATTAGTTTCTCTTTAACTATAAGCGTAGTAAAACTACCTAAGTGTGGTAGTGTTGAAAACTTAATTAGGCGGAATTCACATGGTGGGGTGAAGTGTAACTGTACTGAAAATGCGTGTGTGAAATCTTATGATACTTAACTGCTAAGGTCATGTGTCCCTAAGCTTACACATTACGTAACCTAAATTATCCTAAGGACAAATACAGACACCCATGCCCGAGGGAGGACTCGAACCTCCGCCGGGACCAGCCGCACAGTCCATGACTGGAGCGCCTAAGACCGCTCGGCTAATCCTCCGCGGCAACTGTACTGAAGGTAATGTCACGCGAGTTTGATAGCTTGAAGAGGTTAGGCTGGCTTTAAGGCATACAGTACTGGCAGCTAAATCAGCATGAATAGAGGGGCCCACATCCCTGTAATCTACCACTTACTGAAACACTGTGTTATGTCCAGTAGCACGTTGTCAGTTACCGTTTGACGCTCTAAATTTTCTCAGAGGTGGCCGATGTAAATTGTGTCGTGTTCGTTAGCTACACAACTGTTAAATTCAGTTTAAGAATTAATATGACTACTATAAGATATTAGAAATATTTCATACTTGAATAAAAATTGCAGTTCCTCCATCCGTTTATGTTTCAGAATGGTCTTCTACTACTGTAGACCTTCATACCATCCTGTGCCACTGGTTCCTACTATCCACGAAATTCGCCTTGATATCTGCCCTAACTATCATAACAAACAATTCACAACTCCGCGCAAAATCCATTCCTAACGTGCTGCAACCAAGAGCAGAGCGTGCCCAGGGTCTGAGATAGAGAGGGGTGAAGGACCAACTCGTATTTGTTTAATAAACTTAAACATGTTCTGCAGCATAGGCTGTAATGTGATTTCTATTTAATTGTGTGATTAGTTAATTTCGACTACTTGTTATTGTCAAGCACAACCACATGCTAACTGACAGCAGTTGATAATTTGTTCTCACAGTCTGTGACAACAAATTACGATCCTGACAATGACAAGTAGTCGAAATTAGCTAATCGTACGATTAAATAAAAATCACTTTACAGCCTACTACGGACCATGTTTACGTTTATTATGCATTTGGAGGCTGTGAATCCTCACAAATACAAAATCATATTAGCTTTACGGTAAATGACGAAGAAGTTTTCAGATTTCACGCCAAATGAGCCTGGGTACGTTTGCTAATAGTCAGCATCCATTTTATGTTCTTCCTGAATTGCCAGGTTAAATAATCCAATAAACAAATGAATAAAATAAAAAAATTAAAGTGTTCGTCTTTTTGGTTGCGCAATATGAGTTTTGTTCACAAGAACTTGTCTACTTGGGACAAATGTGGGGGGGACGTGCTGTTTCCTTCCCTTGCCCCTCACTGGGTATGAAGTTGCAACCAACGTAGTGCGTAGGATGTTCTCAGTCTCTCTCCAAGTTAGTAAACATTGTCTCAAAGATCATTCCCAAACTATTTCTCGCACTCTAGTCCATTGCAGTATTTACTCCGCAGCTATAAACATCCACTCCAACACCAATTCACACATGACTCTAGAAATTACGTAACCCCATTTCTTATTTCTTTTCTAGACTCACCGTAGCCAAATAGACGACGCCACCCAAAACGTACAGTCTCAGATACACATCACTGTCACTATTCAGTCGTCTTCCACCTCATTTCAATACCTGTGAAACGGGAAACGTGGCCAAATATGTGATCTATGAACATAAAAATACTGTACTTGAAATAACAAATTTTGTTGTATCTCGTTTTAATCTTGTGAAAATAATTGTTGACTGAAGCGCGCTTGTAACACATCTAATCTTCTATTTTCTCCTCATCCCTCTCCTCCTCCTCTTCTCAAATTTCTGTAATGACGGTAAATGAAATTAAATAATAATAAATAAGAAGATCTTTGAAACTTCTTGGCAGATTAAAACTGTGTGCCCGACCGAGACTCGTACTCGGGACCTTTGCCTTTCGCGGGCAAGTGCTGTACCAACTGAGCTACCGAAGCACGACTCGCGCCCGGTACTCACAGCTTCACTTCTGCCAGTACCTCGTCTCCTACCTCCCAAACTTTACAGAAGCTCTCCTGCGAACCTTGCAGAACTAGCACTCCTGAAAGAAAGGATATAGCGGAGACATGGCTTAGCCACAGCCAGGGGGATGTTTCTTTATTTAATATGCAATAAGTTTCTTTTATACTCATTGCCCTCCATAAAGACTGTGTTCAGAACATAGAAAAAAAACGAGAAATAACAGCGAAAGAAATATCTCGGTCCATGGAACTGACTTTCAGTGAGTTATTATTAAGACACGCCATCTAACAAAACGACAAATATTTTGTTTTAATCTGTGTTTCTTCAAAATTGTAGCATCACTGAAAGACGATTATTTACTGTTTTTTAAGTTGCATTTAGTATGTTTCTTGCCTCTCCATTTCAGTCACGACTGTATGTCAAATAATACATGTCACTGCTCGGGCAATAGCAACATGTCGTCGTGTGACTAGGGCCTCCCGTTGGGTAGACAGTTCGACAGGTGCAAGACTTTCGATTTGACGCCACTTCGGCGACTTGCGCGTCGATGGGGATGAAATGATGGTGATTAGCACAACACAACACAACACCCAGTCCCTGAGCAGAGGAAATCTCCGACACAGCCGGGAATCGAGCCCGGGCCCTTTAGGATTGACATTCGGTCGCGCTGACCACTCAGCTAGCGGGGGCGGACAATAGCAACATGAAGTCAGGGATTAGAGGCTGAAAATCAAATTATTGAAAATAGAAAGTCCAGAACAATGAAAAACTGCGCGATTAATGTCGCCAAAGCACACTGCTTGCAAAAACATAAAGTATCCAGGAGGAATGGTCACTTGTCAATTTAATTCTGTACATGTGTACATCATTGGCGAGTATGCAAATGATTAAAGTTGTTTGTTGTTAATGTTGTTATCAGCCCTCGTAGGATAATGAGGGAGTGAACAGCATGAGATGTAGACTGATCACTGTGCAAGACACGGAGATACCGTGTACTCGTGTGACATGTCAGCGCCTGACAGAGTTTGGAAGGGTCGTCATTGTTGGTCTGCACTTACCCGGCTGGTCGAATCATCGGTATGCAGCATTCGGATATAACAGTGGCCCCACGTTACGCAGGCATACTCGTTAACATTTCGGTTGACCGAGTCTTACCACGACAAAGAAGGATCCGTCTATTGTGCATCAAGTACATCGTGACCTCTTAACACCTGCACCCGCCATCTGATAACAACCAACCTTCTCTCTGAAACACTGTGTCATTCCGCATCATTGGTCAGAGACTAGTAGTAGACGGACAGGGAAAATACCGTCCTTAGTGCTCAGTTTCTAAAATATTAGTTGCCGGACCACACCTCTTTAACCATACAACATCCACACCTAAATCAGTCATAAAAACGAAGTAATGCACTTAAAAGTAGTCGCACACTTAAGTGAAACAATTTATTTAGCATACTCTGAAGAGCCAAAGAAAGTACACCTACCTAATATAGAGTACGGTCCCCGCGAGCACGCAGTAGTGCCGCAACACGGTGTGGCATGGACTCGACTAATGTCAGAGTAGTGCTGGAGGGAATTGACATCATGAATCCTGGACGGCTGTCTATAAATCCTTAAGAGTACAATGGCGTGGAGATCTCTTCTGAACAACACGTTGCAAGGCATCCCAGATGTGCTCAATAATGTTCACGTCTGGGGATTTTGGTGGCCATCGGAAGTGTTTAAACTCAGAATAATGTTCCTGGAGGCACTCTGTATCAATTCTGGAACCGTATGGTGTCGCATTATAATGTTGGAATTGCCCAAGTTCATCGGAGTGCACAACGAACGTGGATGAATGCTGGTCATCAGACAGGATGCTTACGTATCTGTCAACTGTCAGAGTCGTATTTAGACGTATCAGTCGTCCCATATCACTCAAACTGCACACGCCCCACACTATTAGAGAGCCTCCACCAGTTTGAACAGTCACCTGCTGACATACAGGGGCCATGGATTCATGAGGTTGTCTCTGTACCCGTACACGTCAATCCACTCGATACGATGTGAAACGAGACTCGTCCGACCAGGCAACATGTTTACAGTCCTCAACAAGCCCATTCCGGTGTTGAAGGGCCTAGGCGATGCGTAAAGCTTTGCAGGCATCAAAGGTAAACGAGTCAGCCTTTGGCTCGAAAGCTCATATCGATGATGTTTCGTTGAATGGTTCGTACGCTGACACTTTTTGATGGCCCAGCATTCAAATCTGCAGCAATTTTCGGAAGGGTAGCACTTCTCTCACGTTGAAGAGGTCCCGTTCTTGCAGGATCTTTTTCCTGCCGCAGCGATGTCGGAGATTTGATCTTTTACCGGATTCCTGATCTTCACGGTCCCTCACGTGAAATGGTCTTACGGGAAAATCCCCTCTTCATCGCTACCTCGGAGAGGCTATGTCCTATCGCTCGGGTGCAGACTATAACACCACGTTCAAACTCACTTAAATCTTGATAACCTGTCATTGTAGCAGTAGTAACATATCTAACAACTGCACCACACACATGTTGTCAGCGCCGTATTCTGCCTATTTACATGTCTCTGTAATTTAATACGAATGCCTGTAGCAGTTTCTTTGGCGCTTCAGTGTATCACCCTACGGATTCTAGAATTGTTGCTCGACAGATAATTTTATTTATACTTTCACTCATCAAATAGTACAGGCCTTAAATAATAAAGGGTGATTCAAAAAGAATACCACAACTTTAGGAATTTAAAACTCTGCAACGACAAAAGGCAGAGCTAAGCACTATCTGTCGGCGAATTAAGAGAGCTATAAAGTTTCATTTAGTTGTACATTTGTTCGCTTGAGGCGCTGTTGACTAGGCGTCAGCGTCAGTTGATGCTAAGATGGCGACCGCTCAACAGAAAGCTTTTTGTGTTATTGAGTACGGCAGAAGTGAATCGACGACAGTTGTTCAGCGTGCATTTCGAACGAAGTATGGTGTTAAACCTCCTGATAGGTGGTGTATTAAACGTTGGTATAAACAGTTTACAGAGAATGGCTGTTTGTGCAAAGGGAAAAGTTCTGGACGGCCGAGAATGAGTGATGAAAATGTAGCACGCATCCAGCAAGCATTTGTTCGCAGCCCAGGAAAATCGACTCGCAGAGCTAGCAGAGAGCTGCAAATTCCACAATCAACTGTATGGAGAGTCCTACGAAAAAGGTTAGTTATGAAACCTGAACCTCAACTACCCGAGGCGATGGATCGGCCGCCAGGCAGCCCGTGACAGAGCACATCACTGGCCTCCAAGAAGCCCTGATCTTACCCCCTGCGATTTTTTCTTATGAGGGTATGTTAGGGATATGGTGTTTCGGCCACCTCTCCCAGACACCACTGATGATTTGAAACGAGAAATAACAGCAGCTATCCAAACTGTTACGCCTGATATGCTACAGAGAGTGTGGAACGAGTTGGAGTATCGGGTTGATATTGCTCGTGTGTCTGGAGGGGGCCATATTGAACATCTCTGAACTTGTTTTTGAGTTAAAAAAAAACCTCTTTAAATACTCTTTGTAATGATGTATAACAGAAGGTTATATTATGTTTCTTTCATTAAATACACATTTTTAAAGTTGTGGTATTCTTTTTGAATCACCCTGTATTCTATCGCCAGATGGTATTTTTAATGTTCTTTCACAGGCGCTTAATTGAGCAGATCAAGTTTTCCAGAACTGACGGCTTTACACACAGCTGGTTTGAATCATATTGAACCCACAGAATGTTTTGATAAATAATTCAATGTCGGAAAGGTAAAAAATTTTAATGATTGTAGAAAAGCGCAAAGGAAGTCCCACAGGGTTCTATTTTGCGTCGACTCTTACTCTTTATTTTTGTGAATGACATTCCTCTTAACATTCATGAAACAAAACTGCCACTTTTTGCTGATGATTCTAGTGTTACAACAAATCCAATTAGAGAGAAAGGAACAGGAGACTTGGTAAATAATATTTTCCAAACAGTTATTAAGTGGTTCTCTGAGATTGGACTCTCTCTAAATTAAAAAAGAAAAATGTACTGCTTTCAGTCCTATACAACAAATAGTCACACCTATGATTGATGTAGCACTGGAGCAGGAGTCAGTAAATATTATAGAATGCTCCAAATTTTTGGGTATACATACTGATAAAAACCTGATCTGGATGAAGCATGTTACTGAACTTCTCGGGTAATTGAGTTTAGCTATTTTTGCTCTTCGTGTATTGCTAATCTTGGAAACGAACGTTATCAACGTCCTCACATATTTAGGGTATTTCCACTCTATAACATCTTGCGGAATAATTTTTTGGGGTAACTCATTATTTAGAAAGAAAGTATTGATTACCCGAAAGCGAGCAGTAAGAACAGATGCAGGTTCACCCACGGACGTCATGTATGTACCTCTTGAAGGAGCTAGACATTTTAACTGCTTCGTCACAATATACACATTCGCTAATAAAATTCGTCTTAAGCATTCCTCCACAATTTAAGAAAAAATAATGATGTCCATCCCCATAACACTAGAGGGAAAAGTGACCTTTATTATCCATTGTTTATGCTGTCAGTGGCTCAGAAAGGAGTTGAATATACAGCAACAAGAAGTTTTGATCATTTGCCCACTACCATAAAATATCTCACAGGTAGCGAAAAAAGTGTTAAATCCTAATTAATATTATTGCTCCTTCACAACTCCCTCTGTTCCACTGTCGAATTTCTACTTAAAACTGGTAGCTCCTAAAAATATTTAGTTGCATGAGTCGGATCAAAAATAATAATGTGTTTATTAATGTTAACACTAATCATGTATAAATATAATGTAAACTGTCTCGTTCCACATCATTTCGATAAAAGAAAAGTTCAAATAATCTGCGGAATATGTAATTAACTCACAAGATTTTGATTTTTGAAAACCTGTGATAAAACTTACAATGTGTGTCCATACATCATGAAGTTCATATAGAAATAAAGCAATTCTCACTGGTGACGCTTCAACTATCGTGAGAGGTCTTTGTGCTAAATAAAGAACCGTGTACATGTGAGACAGTGGTATCTAATAATTGTTCTTTCGTGTGAACAGAGCTACAATATCCGCAAGAACTCTGTGTTTCTGCAAATACATATCAATAATTTATCCAGGGACACAACAATCTACCCGTAAGTATCCTGAAACACACATCAACATATTTATAATCTCAACCTTCAAAGTGAAACAATTAAACTATATGATCTTTAAAAATTTTTTGTAGTCTGAGGAGTCCGAAGATTATTTTTAATGTGTGACATTGTGTGTATGCTCTTTTAATGATCTGACTTTCTTCACATCCATAAAGATCACTCCACTTAGTGTCTGTGGAAGGGGCATTAGCAGAACACCCTTTTATAAAAATTAGGTAATCTTGTTTTATGACATGTTTGCATCCTTGAGGATATCCTCACTATTTGAGCCTCCGTCTCATACATGGATAATAAATGTATCACAATGGCCAAAGAGAACAAAAACAGAACAGCACTTGTAAGAACGGGGAGATGAATTCATCTCTCCTTCTTTTGAGCATATGTGTGCTGATTGCTTGTGACAGTATTTATTCTTAGTTCGTGCTATTGCACAGCTACCTATGAGACAGCGTTTATTCTGGACACCATTGTCATTTCTGTCCTCCACCTGGCTGCTGTATTTTGCGGCAGGTTTATCCATAGGGGGTAGGATGTCGGCGGCGCCGTGTCACGTCAAAAAATAGGCCTTTGTAACAGGCAGGTCGCCACCGGCCACCTACTGCCGACACCAGTATTTCTCTTTTCCGTTACACGAATATTTTTTCACGTACTTGTCTCTGTTTGTTTCGGACTTTTCTTTCCTGTGCGAACGACAGTGTTGATGACAGAAGTACCTCGTTAAAAAATAAAAAAACAAGAGGGCCTTTTTACATACTTACCAAAAACAGAATGAATTCAATTCATGCCAACTGTCTGACTAATGAAAACTGACGTTCATCCCGGCATGTTTAAGCGTATTGAACACATGGCGAGAATCTCCTTTACAAGTCAATGCCGTACTTTAGAGCATCGGTGTGATGTCACATGCAAGGATACTGCATTATTAATCTTTCTAGAAAGTACTAAAAAGAGGTCGTATTCCTGATGAAAGGCCGCCTGAAATCTTGGCGGAAAACGTATGATTTGTATGATATATATTTTAGTGCCCTTGCACAGCACATCGTCAACTGTTTTGTTACATTTTAAGGTGGCAGCTCCCAAGGCATTTGATACAGAACATGTTGGCGATATAACCGAAGTACTCAGGCACTTAAACTGGTTTAGTAGTCAGACAGCGAGGAACAGTTATCTGAACATTATTAACTAAGTAGTCAGACAGCGAGGAACAGTTATCTGAACATTGCAAGATCCTGTTATCACAGAGAGACCTGATTCCATCCTGGAATCGACAACACGCTCCCATGTATGTCTTCGTAAAGTCACTTTTCAATTATTAACTAAGTCTCAAGTTTTTTAAACTTTTGAAAGCAACTTTCATAAAATTCATAAGCCTCTATTCACCTCCCGAAAATGCTCCACAAACATTTATTCCGAAGTGTCTTCTGGTGAACTAGCACGTCCTACGGCTAGTCAAGCTCTTCATAGGCAGACAATCGCCTTCGTTACAGAAGAACCTTTCATTCTGGAAACAAACCAAAGTTATCCAGCATGAAATTTAGGCCACCACACACGTTCCAGCGGTCTTTAATATCTACTACAGACAAATGGCATAGATTTATCCCCTGAAGTATCTTCGAGGTGAAAGAAAAGTTTCACAGAGTGAGAAGCATATATTTCAGCACTAAAACGAGACCAAAACAACTAACCACAGTGGGACTGAATGCCGCCTGATGCTTATAAAATAGGGACAGAGTCGAATGGGGACATCCACTGACGAGCGGTTTCGGCAAAGGAAAGATTATTATGCTCCGGTCACGACCAATTCGGAAATGACCAATCTGGAGGCATTCCACTGTTGTGAGGATTTATAGAAAATGATTGAAGGGTGGTGTAACCATGCTTAGATGATAAAATGTTGGATGTCCACTTGTCATCACAAAAGGTGGAGGCTTGCCTGTTCTTAAAGCAGGATAAGCGACGATCCGTGGCAGATCTGAAGACAGAGTAAAATCTGGTGCAGGCACGATTTTCAGTAGCACACCTTTGTGCAAAAATTGTTCAAAATGTTGCCCCGCATCACATGACACCAAGTGATTGCGAGAGCGTGCTGAAAACTAAGGTCTTCGGATTTTTAATGTGAAAGCTCTAAAACCTTTGTAAATAAAGTATACTTCATTAACAATCTACATCTTCATTTTTCATGTCGATTTCTTTATTTCTCAGCATGGTCACCCTGGCAGCGAGAAACCAGTTTGTTAATACCGTCACTGTAGAATGGTTGATTTCGTCGACAGAGTCACAGCCTCATCTCTGCTTGCACCGATTCATCACCATAAAAATATGAGGATTTCGCAGGTGTTCCTTAAGTACTGGAAGCAGATGAAAGAAGGATGGGGCCTCGTCGGAATCGTATGTATGATGACTGATGACAGTGAACCCAAGATATCGGATTGCTGCAGATCTGGCGAGGCTAGAGTGTGGTCTGGCATTGTCATGTTGTTAAGGGGAGGCGGAAGGCAAGTGGGCTTCAAAAATTCGATTTTTAGATTTTAGCATATTTGAAATGCCTGGTCTTTCCTGCGTGAAACACTTTTTGTTTTATATAAATAAGACCATTTTTTTTCGTGATTTATGCTGGTTTTCCTGTCGCTCTGTGCAGTCTTACATTTAAATGTCACGTCTTCCTTTTTGCGCCATGCGGAGATAATGTACAGCATTCTTTTACTCCTTGTATATTATTTCATGCTTCTATTGTTTTATCACTTGAATGTTTCCTACCCAGTATCTACTATCGATACTCGTTTTTCCGATGGTGTTTGTTATTGTTTTCGAGCGTTAATAGTTGTACTTAGTGAAGTTTGTTGTGAGTGAAGTACGTGTTGATTTTTATTTTATTTGTTTCCGCGTGTTTTCATAAAAATGAAGTAGGATACAATGGAATTTAGAATGCATTAAAAAAGCTGTATGGTCTATCTTTTTCCATAAGCTTTCCGCAAATGAAAATCCAGTGCACGGTATTTTCCCGAATGATCATGACACTTGATGCAAGTGCAGGAGAAGTGCCAGAAATGACCACAAATATTATTATAATATAATAATTAATGTACAAAAAAGTTAAATTGTACTAATGAAAGAATAATTTTTTTCTTCAAAACCATGAGACGTATTATGTTCATTTTATTTGTAAATTGAGGCATATGCAGTAAAAATTTCATTGTTTTTTCATACATATATTTCTTTTGAAGAGTGTACCTCTTCAAATGGTAAATTAGCATTGGCAGAATAGGGATAAAATTGTCTTCCGTCTCCCCCTAAAGGAGAGAGTGCTCCATGTATGAGCAAAATCTTCGAATTCGAAACACTATTACAGCATGCTGTTTCTCAGGCACCGACGTAATTGCTTTACACACCGCCATTTCACTGACTATAATTCGGAGCCTTCTAATGGCAGAGAGCTGGAAATACGTAGACATAAAGAGTACAGATGTAGACTTTTAATAATTTAAGTTTTATTTAAGAATCATTAAGAGTATTCACACAAAAATTAGAAAGCATTAATTTTAGTACGTCCTCATACATGATGACCCAACAGTATCGTCCATTACTGTTGCAGTTGGCACGCTATCATCGATTTTGGTCGGTGGATCAATGGAAACGTGTCACTTGGTCGTATAAATTACGTTTCCTGTTACACTTGGTCGACGGTGGGGTTTCGGTACACTGTCATCCAGGCGAAAATTTGCTCGAAACATCCACTGTGACACGGACGTAGGTTGTTCGGGACAACATTTATGCTATGAAAAACATAAGCCTGGATTTCCAGCGCATCTTTGGTAGTAATTGGAGGCATAATGACAGCCGTGGACTACGGGAACATTACTGCGGAACATTACTGCGGACCAACTGCATCCCTCCTTACTTCATGACTTCCCCGATGGCGACGGCATCTTCCGGCAGGATAGCTCTCCGTGTCACAAGGCTAGATCGGTTTGAGGAGTATAACAGTGAACTAACGTTGTTGTCTTGGCCAACAAACTCGCATGATCTGAATCCGATAGAATACATCTAGGAACCTTTCTGGTGCCAGCTCAGTGTCCACAAACCATCTGTCTGTAACTTTCGGTAATTTTGTGAACTGTGCTGAAAACTGCCAAGGACATGTGAAATTCTCGATAAGTGGAACAGCTTTCGAACTCTTTTCCATATGTGGCACAATATGCTGTTAAGAAGGTGGTAGAAATGTTTCGACTCACAACGTATATACAGGATGAACAGGAATTTGGATTGAGGAGGAAGTCATGCCGGTGTTGTCCGCGCAGCTGTGCAAAGTCCCTGTGCCAGGGTGGCGTAGTGGTCAGTGCATTTGCCTAGTGAGCAGGAAACCCGGGTTCGAATCCTGGTCTTCTTAAAATTTTCGTTCGTCGCTTCAGTCTGCATATATACATCATAAATGGTTGAGACCCATTTGATTTATATACAGAATGTATTTATATACAGAATGTTTCACAAGAGTTGTTTTCTCTGCAACTTACAAAATAATACGAGGGTAATCCCAAAAATAAGGTCTCCTGTTTTTTTTTATAAGTACATAGACCTATTTATTTCTACAATGGTTTACATCAGTTTACAGCTTGAACATTTAGCTATTTTTCGACATAATCACCATTTCTGTCGATGCATTTTTGTAGACGCTGTGGCAGTTTTTGTATGACCATGTCATACCAGCTCGCCGCCATGCTGTTCAGAAAGTTATGAACCTCTTCTTTCACCTCGTCGTCGGAGCTTAATCGCTGGGATCACAATTAACGCTGACAGATACTGTGTGACTCTGAAAAAACTGAAACGGGCAATTCAGAACCGGAATAGAGGAATGTTGAGCAGGGCGTACACATTCTCCATGACAACGCTCGCCCACACATCGCTCGGCAAATCTTTGCTCTCCTACAACACTTTCAGTGTGACGTAATCACCCACCCACCCTACAGTCCTGACTATCATCTATTCCCTAGGTTAAAAGAACATTTGGCAGGAAAACGAGTCCAGTGTCTAACCACTGCGCCACCTCGCATGGATGAAAGGACTTGGTGTACTTGCAGAAAATGTAACTGTAACTGTAGATATTACTCTGTACTATAGTTATTAATAAAGTGTGATCCTTGACTTCTGTAACCTGTAGATGTACATATGGTGAACGGGGGCTCAAGGATGCAACAGTTTGAAAAAATTCGAAAACGTAGTGCCGCATTGCTCGCTGAGCGCCTAGCGAGTCGGTGACGCAACCCGCCCGACTTGGTTCGGCGCCAGGGGACTTGGCTCGGCGCATCACATGCTGATTATGTCGAAAAATAGCCAAATGTTCAAGCTGTAAACTGATGTAAACGATTGTAGAAATAAGCAGGTATATGTACTTATAAAAAAAATAGACCTTACTTTTGGGATTACCGTCGTAAGTGAGAGATGTGTTTTTTTCGAAAGATAAGAGTAAGGAACTTTAGCATTTCTGTGGGGGAATGAACATAGCTCATTTACTTTATTGTCCATAGAGAAACAGTAACAAGTTAGTATTTCTTAAGTAGAACATCATTTCTTCAATCATGTAACTGACTGATCTAAATCAACTGTCTACAAATCAGTTTCAATCAGATGTCTATCAATGTTAATTTGGAGCTAGTGAAGACTGAAATTTTGAGAGTGGATGGAACATTTTGTACATAATCTGATGTGTGTTCAAATGGATGTTTAGCTGACGGAACGTTCATATAAGTGATGTGTTCAAATAAGAGCCCAGTTTTCTGAATGCAAAGTTCCACGTGACTTCTAAATGACCCACGGACGAGATGTAAACTTGCTGGTGTCACCTACCCACCTTACATTAGGTCAATGTCCACCGCTCTCCCGGCCGTTGTCAGTTTCCCTGACGGAGTCGCTACTTCTCAATCAAGTAGCACCCTAATCGGCCTCACAAGGGCTTGAGTGCACACCGCTTGCCAACAGCGCTCGACTGATACGGACGGCCACCCACCTAAGTGGTAGCCAAATCCGACAGGGCTTAGCTTTGGTGCCCTGACGACAAACGGTGGCACCACAGCTGCTACTGAGCGAGGTGGTGCAGTGGTTAGCACACTGGACTCGCATTCAGGAGGACGACGGTTCAATCCCGCGTCCGGCCATCCTGATTTAGGTTTTCCGTGATTTCCCTAAATCGCTCCAGGCAAATGCCGGGATGGTTCCTCTGAAAGGGCACGGCCGACTTCCTTCCCTAATCCGATGAGACCGATGACCTCGCTGTTTGGTCTCTTCCCCCAAAAACCAACCAACCACAGCCGCTAGGCCGTTGGCTGGTTTTCCTGTCTGTACTAGCAAATCTCAAAGTGCATCTCAGGATTTATCACGAGATTTTTGAATATATGTATATTTGGCAGTCGTGTCAACTGATTTTCCTGTCTATACAATCAACTACGTATAAGAGTCAGTAAAATAAAACCGAAACAGATGGTCAAAAGCAAGTAAGCACTTATTGCAAAGGTTATCGCCATAACTGTTACTGCGTTTATCCCACTGTGAGACAAGGCCAATGCCTACATGAAAAATTATTTCAACTACATCTAAATCTACATGGATACTCCGCAAATCACAATTAAGTACCTGGTAGGGGGTTCATCGAACCACCTTCTCAGTTCTCTATTATTCCAATCTCGTATAGCGCGCCGAAAGAACGAACACCTATTTCTTTCCGTACGAGGTCTGCTTACACTTGTTTTATCATGGTGATCGTTTCGCCCTTTGGAGGCCGGCGTCAACAAAATATTTTCGCATTCGGAGGAAAAAGTTGGTGATTGGAATTTCGTGAGAAGATTCCTGCACAACGAAAAACGCCTTTCTTTTAGTGATGTCCATCCCAAATCCTGCATTATTTCAGTGACATCCTCTCCCCTATTTCGCGATAATACAAAACGTACTGCCCTTCTTTGAACTTTTTCGATGTACTCAGTCAGTCCTACCTGCTAAGGATCCCACACCTGCCGGCCGCGGTGGTCTCGCGGTTCTAGGCGCGCAGTCCGGAACCGTGCGACTGCTACGGTCGCAGGTTCGAATCCTGCCTCGGGCATGGATGTGTGTGATGTCCTTAGGTTAGTTAGGTTTAAGTAGTTCTAAGTTCTAGGGGACTGATGACCACAGCAGTTGAGTCCCATAGTGCTCAGAGCCATTTTTTTGATCCCACACCGCGCAGCCGTATTCTAAAAGAGGACGGACAAGCATAGTGTAGGCAGTCTCCTTAGTGGATCTGTTATATTTTCTTAGTGTCCTGCCAATAGAACACAGTCTTTAGTTAGCGTTCTCCACAACATTTTCTACGTATCCCATCCAATTTGATTTGTTCGTAATTGTAATTCCTAGTTATTTAGTTGTATTTACGGCCTTTAGATTTGACTGATTTATCGTGTAAACAAGGTTTAACGAGTTCCTTTTAACACTCATGTGGATGACCTTAACTTTTCCTTATTTAGAGTCAACTGTCACTTTTCGCACCATTGAGATATCTTTTCTAAATAGTTTTGCAGTTTGTTTTGATCTTCTGATGACTTTATTAGTCGATAAACGACAGCGTCATCTGCAAACAACGGAAGACGGCTGCTCAAATACTCTCCCACATCATGTATGTAGATAGGACCAGCAAAGGGCTTATAACACTGTCTTGGAGAACGCCAGAAATCATTTCTATTTTTCTCGGCGACTTTCCGTCCAATACTACGGACTGTGACCTCTCTGACAGGAAATCACTACTCCAGTCACATAAATGAGACGATATTTCATAGGCATGCAGTTTCACTACAAGCCACTTGTGTAGTGCAGTGTCACAAGTTTTCCGGAAATCCATAAATACGGAATCAATTTGAACTCCACTGTCGAGAGCACTCAACACTTCGAGCAGGTAAAGAGCTAGTTGTGTTTCAGAAGAACGATGTTTTCTAAATCCGTGTTGACAGTGTGTCAATAGACCGTTTGCTTCGAGCTAATTCGTAATGTTCGAACACAATATATGTCCAAAATCCTACTGCATATCGAAATTAATGGTATGGGTCTGTAATTTAGTGGATTAATCATATTACCTTTATTGTATATTGGTGTGATCTGTGCAACTTTCTAGTCTTTCGGTACGGATCTTTCGTCTTGCGATCGGTTGTATATGATTCTTAAGTATGGAGCAATTGCATCAGCATACTCTGAAACGAATCTAGTTTTTATACAATCTGGGCCAGAAGACCTGCTTTTGTTAAGTTGCTTCATTACTCCTAGGATATGCCATGTTGGCAGCTGTTTCTAATTCTGGAAAATTCGTCTTCTTTTGTGAAGGCATTTCGAATGGCTGTGTTTAGTAACTCTGTTTTGGCAGCACTGTCTTCGATAGTATCTTCTATCGCGCAGACAAGGCTTTGATTTTGTCTTGTCGCTAGCATATTTCACATACGACCAGAATCTCTTTAGATTTTCTGCCAGGTTTCGAGACAAAGTTTCGTCGTGGAATCTATTATAAGCACCTCGCATTGAAGTCCGTGCTGAATTTCGAGCTTTTGTATAAGATCGCCGGGTGGTCCCGGCAGAGGTTCGGGTCCTCCCTCGGGCATGGGTGTGCGTGTTTGTCCTTAGGATAATTAAGGTTAAGTAGTGTGTAAGCTTAGGGACTGATGACCTTAGAAGTTAAGTCCCATAAGATTTCACACACATTTGAACATAAGATCGGCAATCTTGGAGAATTTGCGTCTGTTTCAATTTGGCATGTTTCTTCCGTTGTTTTTGCAACAGTGTTCTGACCCGTTTTGTGTAGCAAGGAGGATCTGCTCCGTCGTTTGATAATTTATATGCGCTTGCCTATGCAACCTTGATTGTAACCTCTGCGCCTGAAGTAACTTGGCGGCCTCTGACGTCTTTCATCAGGGCTCGAAAAATATGAAAATCACATGGGAAGAGATCGACATAGTTTGGAGGCTGTGTGCCGGCCGTTGTAGCCGAGCGGTTCTAGGCGCTTCAGTCCGGAGCCGCGCTGCTGCTACGGTCGCAGGTTCGAATCCTGCCTCGGGCATGGATGTGTGTGCCGTCCTTAGGTTAGTTAGATTTAAGTAGTTCTAAGTCTAGGGGACTGATGACCTCAGATGTTAAGTCCCATAGTGCTCAGAGCCACAGCCGTGGAGGCTGTGTGAGGGCTTCCCAGCAAAACTTCTGCACCGTATTCGAACCAACATTGGCAACACGTGGGCAGGCATTATCCTGCAACAGAATGACACCGCCAGTCAACATTCCTGGGCATTTGGAATGTGCTGCAAAAGTTTCACTGGGAAGCCCTTACACATCCTCCATACGATCCCGATCTCTCGTTATGCGATTTCCATATCTATGGAGCCCTGGAGAAAGAAATAAGTTCCCATACGTTCTTTCGAATAAAGAGATGCATGCGTAGATACAATCATGGTTTCGTAGGCAACCGCAAACATTTTTCCATAAAGGCAATGACCATCTTGTGGCTCGATAAATATATTAACAGTTACCATTACTTTTTAGTAATGAACAGTTTAATTACTTTTTTTCCTTGTTTCTCTTTTCAGTTGGCTGGCATGTATAGATGTGGGACGAGGCTTTGACTACGGGGTCGCTAATTGGTAGTATCTCTGCTGTGTTTATACTCCCCCCTTTACGAGGGAAGTAATTGTTCATAACGTAGTTCTTCCGCCCTTTTTTGATTAATCTGCCACGTTCTGCGTAAACTACAGCCACACGACCACTGTACGTACTGGTATAGAATTTGTTTGTGTAGTTACAGTCAGTGGACGGGCGTTCTAAATTGTGGATAACACTAGTGAAAAATGTTGTGAGTATGTTGCAAAACAACATATTAGAATTGATAGATTTACGTATGAACATATGGATTGTATGCTGTGCTGAGACTCACGTAATGCTGTAAAGTGGCGATGATTATAACGTACTGAAGTTCGTCTCTTACGTTGAGATTATGAACGGATTCAATCGTTGATTCGCAGTATAATATTAACAAAATTACCCCCCATGTGATGATGAGCCATCTGTGTGTCGAAATTTAGCGACTGTGACAGTAAATCAAAACGCTATAAAGCGACGGCTGCAATTATTACTATTCATATCATTTGATTTTAGTTTTACAGTGTTGTGTCTAACGTTCGTAAATTTAGTTTCTGTTGCGCACAATCCTTAGCGCTTTTTACTGGTAATTTATTGAAAGCCACTGGTTTGTGTTTTCCAATCTTGTACATGAGTAGGAAAATCACTGCACTGCGAGGCACATGATACAAGACAACACGTACACTATCAGTCACGTTCTATTAGACTTGGTTGCAGCCAAGTAATTTTGTATTTGTCATGTACCTCGTTTTACCGCCTCAAGTAATATGTTTTCCGTAGAACAGCACTCCTTCCTCGCGAAGGGTTGCATCTCCGTTCAGCATCGACAGCCAGGAGCTCCCAAGGTCCCTGGTACGTACCACCATCCACACCTCCTCTCATTTACCGTCATCCCACAACACTGTTAGCAGTCTATATTTTTACACGTTACACGACTTGCGGAATCCGAGAATAACGTTTAGGAGCCCATTTTTCTGTCATTGTTACATCTTACTCCTGAAACGATTTTGCTAGTGCCGTGGGATATCAGTTTTTCGCAGCGTCTGTTTTATGCGAATGATGTGGGTAAATCACCAATCCTGGTCATTTAGATTAATGTGTAGCGCGCTAGCTTGTCAGGCAGGGAACTGAGGTAACCCGAATAGATCTAGCACGTCGTACAATCGACTGTTGGAATTAGTGCATCGAACAGTTACAGCGGCCAACCTGTGATTTTTAGGTCGTTCTCTACCCTAGTTTAGAACGAAAATAAGCGTTGCACGTAACTTCTTTCTGTTGTGACACAGAAGACATCAATCCGCAAAGTAAATTAAGGCTCTTCATAAGATTTCGGGATTGCAGCCGGATCTCATCGACTTCTTTCCACGATATTTCGGCTGAAAACCTTACAGCCATCTTCAGGCGAGTGTTTAACACTGGAGATTGCTAGTGCAAGTCGCTCTATTTATACCTAAAAGTGCCGCAAGACGCGCATGCGCAAGTTACCGTTGCATGCGCGCCACCTGTCGATTCCAAGGCCCTCTACAATATTACTGCATCTATGGAGCGCAAACGAATGCGTGAAACAAGTAAAACATGCACGCAGACGTGTCCAAAACAATAAAATTCAAAATTTCAATATTAAAATTAAAATTACTTGTCGCTCGACATGTCAGAAGCCATAAAAAATTTTCTTTTGGTTGATATTAAAGAAATCAATGGGTCCCAGGCCTTATTCAATTGAAAGCCGCCATCAAGATTAATGAGATTTTCCGCCAAACGTATTTCTACGGGTTCCTTAACAACTGAATCCAAGAAGGATCTCGATGGGACCAGGATTTTCGTGGCAGAATAATCCATAGTATGTCCTGTGGAAATACAATGTTCGGCTATGGCCAACTTACTGGGCTGTAAAAGGCGAATGTGGCGCTCATGTTCAACGCAGCGGTCGTATACTGTGCGTGTGGTCTGACCAATGTAGGCTTTCCCACACTCGCAAGGTATTTTATAAATTCCAGCCTTCCGTAATCCCAGATCATCCTTGGCTGAGCCCAGAAGCGCACGAGTCTTTGTAGGTGGCCGGAAGATTGCTTTCACACGATGTTTCTTTAAAATTCTGCCTACTTTCGATGAAATGTTCCCGACATATGGCAGAAATGCTCTGGACATTTTCTAAAGAAGTAATTTTAATATTGAAATTTTGCATTTTATTGTTTTGGACACGTCTACGTGCATGTTTTACTTGTTTGACGCATTCGTTTGCGCTCCATAGATGCAGTAATATTGTAGAGGGCCTTGGAATCGACAGGTGGCGCGCATGCAACGGTAACTTGCGCATGCTCGTCTTGCGGCACTTTTAGGTATAAATAGAGCGACTTGCACTAGCAATCTCCAGTGTTAAACACTCGCCTGAAGATGGCTGTAAGGTCGTCAGCCAAAATATCGTGGAAAGACGTCGATGAGTTCCGGTTGCAATCCCGAAATCTTGTGGAATATTCGATACGCCGGGAAAACTTCAAGAAGCACAAAATAAGGCTCTGTTTGCAAATAAGGAAAACTGGTCAGCGTATTTCGGCAAAAGCAATAGAAATGCCAGAGATGTCTCTAAATTAAATGTTCGATTTCGTCTGCCTGATAAAGCGCCGTTATCATTGCTGGCGTATCGTATTATTATTATCATCGAGGACAGGGTACGATTTCCTAAAGTAAGTAACTAAACTTGCATGGAGGTCAAGATTTTACAAAAATATTTGTTTCAAAATCATATTCACCTGGCGTTTTATACTGATTTATTAAGACACCAATATTACGCGTGCTCTGTATAGGTTCAAGGCTCCCTCGCGAGTGCGCTGCAGCGACCGGACTGTCGTTGCTGGTAAGGATTTCCACCTGGCCTTCCACACAGTGGGATGGCCGGACTGTGGCAGAAGTAGGGCAGGTGGGTCTTGATCGGCAAACTGCGCGGAGGTAACTGTTCCTCACAGCATCGTCAGTCCACGTTCACCAGATATGCTCTTTTATTTTCAAACTCCTGTCCTTTGTAATGACTGTATGCATTCGTCTTGGCTGTAGAAGGAGCGAGGCAGCTTAGAATATCCGCACGTTTTGTGGCTGCCCTACAGTGCTCATTGCGGGGAAAGCACAAATGGTCCTCTGTAGGGTTATTTTACTCAAACCTTTTGGAGACGTAGAATGTCTAGAAAAGAACCATAAAGTCCGATTTACAACACTGTACACAGAATATGGTCACTAGCAACTAACTGTGTACGAAACATTTGCTACTGAAAAGAATTAGTACATCAGTTAAAAATTACCCAACTATACCATATATAAAGTAGCGTCGCTGCCAGTTAGACCAAAAGCAAAAAAGGGCCCTGACTCTCTTAGGTTGGTGAAAAGATCCCCAAGTGAGACCCTCTAGTACGCATGGCGGTTATCGCTGAAACAACCGGATTTTGGTTACATAGATTTATTCCACCCGAGTTTAACTTAACCGTTGAAATCGCTCAAAATAATCGGTGTTTGAAATAGACAACTTACGGTTTTTTATTCCTGTTATTTCCTGTCATAAATGTAGACATTGAACAAAGACTGAGAAATGATGACTCCAGCTAATAACAGCACAGTATTAAAGAGAAACAGCCAGTCATGGTGTAGTACTATAGTGGGTGTTAAAAATGAAACAGCCAGTCACAATGTAGTCCCAGAGCAGTCATGTTGACTCTACACAGTATTATCCGTATGACTTAAATACTTTTTTCGCTATGTTCAGAAATATTTATCCAAAACATGACTTAAAGATTTTAACTTGCAGTACTTCAGCATCTAAAATACGTCATCAGAACACATACACAAACGCCGGCTCAACACACACACACACACACACACACACACACACACACACACACACACACACACACACACACACTCACAGGCCGAGCGGTTCTAGGTGCTTCAGTCTGGAACCGCACGACCGCTACGGTCGCAGATTCGAATCCTGCCTCGGGCATGGATGTGTGTGATGTTCTTAGGTTAGTTAGGTTTAAGTAGTTTTACGTTCTAGGGAACTGATGACCTCAGATATTAAGTCCCATAGTGCTCAGAGCCATTTGAACCATTTTGAGCAGACACACACACACACACACACACACACACACACACACACACACACACACACTGTGTTTACAGTTTGTACTGTTGGACCCTGCTGCTATATAACCAGTTTCTCACTTTTCATGCGTTTTGTTGGGTTTTATGCAACGAGAATACGTTACAATGCTAACTAGGGTACATTTAGAAGTGTATTTTGAAAAATCATTCATGAACTTCATTTGACATACCGTTGTGTCCAGCGGAAACTGCACCACCATCGGGCATCAACAAACAGGGCGATCAAAAGAAGCTCCTTTCCACATTATGCAAGAAAAATTATGTGATCCAGTATAGAAATTTAAAGCAGTGGCTGATGTATAATCTTATCCTAAGCAAAACTCACCAGATACTGTTACGCTCCCTGGATGAAGACGCACGTCGATATTAATGGTGAGAAATTTATAATTTCGGAAAAAAAATCTTCTAACTCTTGAGTAAAAACGTTTTCGGTAAAAGCTGGCAACAATGAGAAAATGAATTATGTGGAGGTAGTAACGACTGAGGAAGTTAGATATTAACTGCCACTCTGATTTTAAGGTAGGATTCCTAGCGTCGTCTCGTATTCAATGAAAATATTGTTGCTTAACATCGTTTTGCAATAAACGTATTGCTGTAGAAATAGCTATTTTGGAAGTTTTCAAGAAACTGCTTTCAGATTTTCATTACGACTATAAATTAAAAAATATAACTAACACTGTAAAAATGTGTCGGACACTGATAGCCTAATATGCAACCACCTCAAACATGGATGATGATGATGACGATAATGATGATGATGTTAAAACAGATACTCCTATGTTGTTCGACACTCCAATTTACTCTGTTAACAACATTTACAACATCCCGTGTGTCAATAAACGAAAGTGACTATAATGAAAGATTATTACTGAATTCGTAGGACTGAGAGCAAATCTGAGTTGCAATGCGTAATGTGTGTAGAGCAAAAAGTGGGAAGCGTTCATCAGAAAAAAATGTACCATTGATGATTATTGCGAATGATTGTTAAATGATACTCAGTAATCATGTGCAGTGTATAATTGATTCCAAGCTGCCCTTACTTTCGACCATAAATCTATGCGAACTGGCACTTTTGGTGAAAGATGATAAACATTGTATACTTCTGGATAAGGTGCATATGTTAGCTTGGAGACAGTACAATGTGAAGTGATGGTCACTGATTTTACTGTGTATGAAAAATTGAAATTTTAGATTGTAACTGATTGGTAAATTATAGAGCGAGGTCACGACCATCTTTCCCACGTCATAGCTAGAGTAATGTAATAAGCTATACTGAACGATATATGTAAATGTGCGCAGTCAGTGAAATGTGCATCTAACTTTCTTTCAAGTGCAATCTTTTTTATAATAATTTTTATGTGTAGAGCATTTTAGACTGAGTTTCCTTTCCTTTCTCACTCGTTCTGTGATACATTACAAAGACAGAGATAAAATTTACTGGTGATTAGACAGCACAGTATTTGGAATGAACGTTAGTTAAGTATGAAAACACACATTCTCTCTCTCTCTTTCTTTCTTTCTTTCTTTCTTCCTGACACACACACACACACACACACACACACACACACACACGCAGAGAGAGAGAGAGAGAGAGAGAGAGAGAGAGAGAGAGAGAAATAGAAAGAGAGCGAGAAGCAATTTACTGATGATGCAGATGAAAGTACCAAAGCATACTAAATGAGAAAACAAGAAGAAACCAATTATCTCAGTTTCTGCAGAAATAATAATAATAATAATAACAGCCATGACAGATGTGTGAGTGAGGTGTCAGCCTCCTAAAGTTACTGAAATGATTGGAGTTTTAACTACTCGCCGAGGCGAGGTCATACAGGTGGGCCAATCCCTATACCGAGAACTACCTGCCTCTGTGTTTTACCAGGGTTCAGCGGGGTGGGGTGGGGACACAGTTAGACTCAGAGTAACATGATCTGGAGTGTGTTACTGGTACCGTGGCGGATTTTTGCAACATGATGGAAGACGGTTACATTCAAGTATTTCTTACTTCTGTAATAATAAAATGATCCAATGTCGTTGCTGGGGGGCTCAGGCGAGGCGTAAAGCTTTGTGGCGCGCACTCATCAAGGATACACGAGTGAACCTTCGGCTCCGAAAGCCCATATCGATGATGTTTCGTTAAATGGTTGGCACGCTGACACTTGTTGATGGCAGAGCATTAAAATCTGAAGCAATTTGAGGAAGGGCCACGTTGAACGATTCTCTTCAGACGTCATTGGTCCCGTCCTTGCAGGATCTTTTTCATGCGGCAGCGATGTCGGAGATTTGATGTTTAACCAGATTCCTGGTACTAACGGCGCACTCGTGAAATGGTCGTATGGGAAAATGCCCACTTCATCACTACCTCGAAGATGCCGTGTACCATAGCTCGTGTGCCGCCAGTAACAACACGTTCAAACACACTTAAATCTTTATAAACTGCCATTGTAACAGCAGTAACCGAACTAACAACTGCGCCAGACACTCGTTGTCTTATATAGGCGTTGCCGACCGCAGCGCCGTATTCTGCCTGTTTACATATCTCTGTATTTGAATACGCATGCCTATACCAGTTTCTCTGGCGCTTCAGTGTCCAGAACAAATACGAACCAGTGACTGACTGTTACAATGTCTTAAGTTTCTTGTTTCTGCGTGATGTCGGATGGTTGGGGTCTATGTGCCTCTTAGTCCTTTGTTCTGTGTCTTTGCATCATCCACGTCAGTCATCCAGGAACTGCAGTCCACTGAACTGACAGCTGATTAGCGGATTGGACTTTCTAGTAAGATATATTTTTTCCCTAAATTATTAATAAAAGCGTTTTTCCCCACGTGTTGCCCTTCGTTCATCTGTCAGCAACAATATGAAGTTAATATTTTCCTAGTTTTTATATTTGAAATAAATTTTTAGTGGGGAATAAATGAAACGTAAGTAACTGGACCGTTACAGCTGGATGCGCTCTAAATACTGTAGTGTTTACGCATGATTACGACTACTGAAGGAAAAAGTGTTTTGCGTTACGTTATCACACGTAAATTAGAAGTGTTGCAGTTTCCTACTGCCATCATAACATCTGCGGCTGCCTTCATTATACAAGATGCAACTTTCCTTCCAGCAAGAAACTAGTCTATAAACTGCAGGCTATTTAATCGGGGATGTTACTCATTGTGTGAAATGACCGACTTTAGAATAACGTGGGCCAACCAGGAAAAATATAGTACTGGTATTGAATAAATCAACGGACAGACGTTCCTGTTACTGAAGACTTTCCCCCTTTTAGCTCCTGTATTTCAGAGTTTTGTCACACAGACAACGAGAAGGGGAGGTAGGAAGAGACAGAGCGACTGCCTATCGAACGTTGCCACACGGGGACGCCATGCACTCCTAACGAATTGGTAGCCGTTCCTCTCCTGGCTACGTGCATCGAATTCTCAGTATTGAGGACAGCAGGTACCAAACATCAATGCGGACCCAATGCCGTCCTGCGATGGCTGCTCGCACGTCTAGTTAATGCCGCCCACACATGGTTATCTGCTAGCATAAAGGTACTCCTTATTTAGACCTCCGTTGTCTGTACACTCACCAGATATCGGATAGTCCTTTCTGCCGACCGTGAGGTACAACAGGTGACAAGTGCCCTCCGAAAAATTGACTATTACACTACGCAACACAAGAAAGGATTACTTTTCCGAAGCCAGAAATTCTCTGCCACTGCAACGCATATGTTTGATGTTTGGCTCAAAGGTGTCTGCGACCATCCTCTGCAGTGGTGCCAAAGGATGGCGACTTGCGACTTAACCCGCTGGCTCGTCGATGCTTCAAACAGCAACGTGTCGACAAATGCGGAAAAAAGCGACAGCTCAGAAATTCATTTGAGTTAAAAGGTAGGTTAATGATGTCACTTTGGTACCAACGCCATCTTGGGCAGTAAGAAGGTCGTGTCATCCCCTCTTTCCCCCATTTGATCCCTTCTTTTGAGGTATCTGCAGTGGCGGTCAGAACCGCGAGGCACCCAGCGTTGAATCAGGCGGTTTTCTGACGGTTCGCCGACGAAAACATTTCAGACACACCGTCACTCACGATCGATACGAAAAGGCCTCAGGGAATGGCATAAAGGGCGTCAAAGGAACCACACCTTCGCTTGGATCGCTGATTCCCATATTTTCACGATCGAAACCTACAGTTCACAGTGCTAAGCGCAACAGGACAAGGTTCTTGACAACGTTCGACATTGCTATAACCCGCTTGGTACTTCAGTCCTACCCTAAGGACATCGTGAGGCTGCAACACCAGTAAATGTTACCTGATCCCTTTGGAATTTAGTGCCACTGCAGTTGTTACTCTGGTATACAAAGTGGAACCACTAGGGACCACTGAAAACCGTTCCACGTAATCTGAACGTGATCCGAAGCAGCAAAGGGTGTTTATACTTCTTCAGCTCTCCTAGTTTGCTCCTTTCATGGGATGATCAAGAAGGGGTGCAACATCAACATGAGCGGGAACAAAACGGCAAAGGGCCCGCTAATAGACCCCCCCCCCCCCCGTCTCCTCAGTTCGGCAACACCCTCGGTCCTACACACGCATCTTTGTTGACCACGTTAAAAATACACCTGTCAGAAACTTCTACATCAGTTCAGCGTCGCAGCTGCTATTATGCATGAAGGTAGGCGGACCTCACGGAAGTGATGTCGAAGGTGTTGACTAATCATCAGGCACTAAACCACACACGAGGCTGAATTGTTGCCAAAGTTTCTGATACTACGTTTTTAACAGACTCAACAAAGTTGCATGGGTAGCACCGAAGGTACTGCCGAACAGGGGGCTTTTAGAGGACCTCTTTGCCGTTTTATTCACTCCCATGTTCAAGTTGCAACTCCCCCCCCTCCCTCCGAAACCATGACGCGGGAGGGCTGCTGAAATAGCACAAACAGCCTTTGACACTTGGGGTATGTTCAAATTTCGATGAACTGTTTTGAATGGTCCCTAGAGGTTCCATCCTGTATACCAGAACCAAAATTGCTATCGAACTACAATCCAAAGGGGTCAGATCACGTCCAATGGCCCTGCAGTCCCACGATGTCCTTATAGTAGGAAGGATATGCCCAAGGGTGGCAGCAGTGTAGAAACTTGTCAAGAGCATCGTCCTGTTGCTCTTGGCGTACGAAATGTCGTTTCCGATGTCAAAAGTACGGGGATAAACGCTCCAAGGGAAGAGGTGGCACTTTGCAATGGGGGACAATTACAGGGATTGAAAAAAGTGATCTCTTATTTTTGTTGTGCAGTGTAGTCCTTTCTTTCAGCACATAACCTCAGTAGGCGATATATTAGTCACCCCTTGCAAAGAGATTACAAGTTGCTCTAGCTGGATGGTGTAGAAGCGCTACCAGTAGGTCATGTGACCCCTCTACTGCTGAAGAAGCCACTGCTGTGATGTGGTGCTGGTGTGCCAGTTGGTTGGGTGGAATTTAAGGGCAGTAAGGTGGGTCTACGTGGGGACATGACTGAATAGCAGAAAGGAGATGTGTATGGACGTACGCATGACCACAAAGAGAATGATGAAGTGATATTTGTTGGTGTGTCAACGCGGACTGCCCAACATGTCCAAGGAATGGTTACCATTCTCTGCCATGGAACACGGTTTCGTGAGTACAATGGCGTAAAAAGATCCTAACCCAACGTGATTGTCAGTCACAACCTTTTTTCAAATTAGTCAGGAAATACTGCTGCCTTTGAGTGTAGAGCCATGTAAACCAGTATCAGAGCGAGTAATTGCGAAGGAAACTGCATGCAATGGACATTTTGAGTCGTGTCCCTCTCAAACTGCCAAGGATTAACGCTGCACGTCTGCAACAGGCTACAAAACTCAGAAAATGGGCACTAGCCGTAAAGAGGCATCGAGTGGGGCTTCTTTTCAAATAGTGCAAAACAATGTGTGCACAGACGGTCGAATGGGATGTCTAACCCCCAATGTGGTAGTTTTATAATACTTGGATGTGTTTTCCCTACCGTAACTTGGCCCATCTCACTCTCGGATCTTTAATATTCTCGGTGATAAATTGTTGTCCTTTCTTCTACGTCTGTGATGATTACGCTGTGGACACTTCCACCACCCAACCTGAGAACAGTGGGGTTCACAAGGTTGCACGCATGCGCACACTGGAACTATTATGAAGGACTTACGCGGTGTTTCACGGTTTTAGCGTGTTGTCTTCTGGTGAAGAAATTTTTCTCTGGTGTCCTTACTATGGCCTTAACGCCACTTCGCCATGATTATCGATACGTAGCACTGGTGGAAAAATTGCACAAAATCCATACATATTATAAGAATGGATGGATGTCTGTGAATATGTTCCACGTCTCCTCCTAAGCAACTGCACCCTTTTTTATCCTAACTTGTGGCAGATATCACTTACTGTTAGGCAACAATACCCGTAGGGGTAAGAAAAAAAAATGGTTCAAATGGCTCTGAGCACTATAGGACTTAACATATATGGTCATCAGTCCCCTAGAACTTAGAACTACTTAAACCTAACTAAGCTAAGGACATCACACAACACCCAGTCATCACGCAGCAGAGAAAATCCCTGACCCCGCCGGGAATCAAACCCGGGAACCCGGGCGCGGGAAGCGAGAACGCTACCGCACGACCACGAGCTGCGGACGTAGGGCTAATAACCACCTACCTATCACAGTTCTGATGATACTGCGTGATAAACAATGAGATGCGTGAAAAACTGCAGTATCATGCATGAAATTTGAATTTGTTATTTCTTTTCTACTAACTCTGCACGCTATATATTTATACCACAGTATCCACATAAGCCTCTGAATATACCTACACAAATACATCATTGTACGACAAATAGTACAAGAGATATGACGTCATAAGCAATGAGAAACATGAACATATATAATGAGAAATATAGTCCATAATCGAGTTCTGAATTAAATAAACATTACAGAGAATTTGTATTTTGCATGCTATGTTTCTTAGTTTGGATACTGTACTGATACATTTCTACATTATACCATTTAGTTTTTCGACTGTTGCATAACGTAAAAGACAATTGCTCGAATAGATGGAAATGAAATATTTTCGGTATTACGCCACAAACACATTTTTTTTAAAATTTCTAATAGAAAGTTGGATAAATGCGTATCCGGTTAATGACGGGTTTGTCAGCTCGCATGCCAATAAAACACAGAGAAATACATTTTTCAAACTGAAATTATCATCACGTCCTGAATGACACAACATAAGTAGATACTTGTATATAGCGTTTTATATGGTGTCTATATTTATGCACAAATTTCACTATACAGATTTTCAGTAAAGGTCAAACTGATGTCACTGAACGAAGGAAGATACGTTACAAGTTAGCATCCCATCGACGGCTACAGCTTTTGAGCCGCATGGCGTGGTCGGTTCGAAATGGAAGTAGGGTGTGTCTTTTTCAAATTTAGCAATTTAGGGAAAGATCAAGAAACCTAAACTGGAATGGCTGTACAGGAATTTAAATCGCCGTCCTCCAAAATGGCAGTACAGAATATTATAACTCCGGCATTCGGTTATGTTTCATTTCAGTATCCATCGTACACAGTAGTTACATAGGTAAAGGACACATTCTGACAATTGCACACCATTCAGGGGTTATGCAGACGGAAAAATAATCGCCGCAGCACTCTCTGGCTCAAACCGAACTTTTCTCGGATGAAGGCTGTTTCACCACAGTAGAAAGCATCAGTAGTTAGCATAGACATGAATGAACCGTTGAGAATCCACACTCTAAAATCGCGAGTAGCCACTGAGGTCTACCTTTGTTTATATCCTAGTATTTAATCAAGCTCCACACTACTAGATATTCAAATCCACAACTCCTGTGCCAGTACTTGACGTCGTTTCGTCCGGCATTGTTTGTCCCCGGCTTTATTTGATGTTTGAGGCGATGTTGAAGTTTGAATGACGAACAGAAACTTTACAGAATGACCTTTTATTCTTTATTTCCAGCACAAACAAAACAAATATCACTCCAGTACCGCTGCTTTCACGTTGCCACCATTCCGTTTCTCTAAACGAAAGTAGTGTCACCCGAAGTGACAAACTTGGTACCAGACCAATACCTGTCACTTACCATTCACTCTGCTTGCCTTCAGACGAAACGGTTTCTTTTCTAATGAAGGTCTGTGAAGTCTGATGGTGTCAACAACCTGCAAGGGAATTACAAAAAGTTATGCGATTTCATACTATTCCTCACCATATCGGGTAATTTTTTGCAGTGATTGGAGACTCGGGCTCTTGAGAAGAGCAGCTTGTATTACATATACATGAGTGAAAATAATCGCTACTGAAACTTTTGTAAGGCGGCGCGTGGATAGGAGCAGAAAAAGGTGAAAATCTCTCGGTGCTGCAATGTGCATTAAAATCAACTTTACTTTAACAACAAGAGTAATACATAACTTTGCCCTGCGAAGCTGATGCGAAGTGTCCCGGCCGTCTGCTCGTGATCAGATGGGTAGAATCAGGGGCGGAGCTCGTAGATCTCTCCTGGTCCGGCTAGAGTGCGCTCTCGTCGGCGTCTGTCGTAGTGCCAACTTTAGAACTTGTATTTACATCGTGGCATCGTTGCTATCGATACCACAGAAACCATCACCCATTTTGTATTAGGACATTGAAATATTAAATAGTATTTAAAAAGCAACACGGGCCTGTAATCAGTTTCATTTTCACAATTTAACAATTTCAGGAATGTTATTTCTTTTAACACAAACACAGTCTTGGGGTGATTTCTCCAGTATAAGCAGAGTTATTCCAAGCACCGGGCGAACCACCAAAGCACGGTTAACAAACCACATTCCTTACTGCTAGTCAGTGTATGTCACTATGTGTGTGTCTCAGTACTGGCGTTAACTATGCGTGTAGCTATAATATCCGAATCTGGTCATTGTAGACGCTTCTCAAGTCATGTCTAAAGGTGCTTATGCCGACCGAAGTAGCCGTGCGGTTCTAGGCGCTGCAGTCTAGAACCGTGAGACCGCTACGGTCGCAGGTTCGAATCCTGCCTCGGGCATGGATGTGTGTGATGTCCTTAGGTTAGTTAGGTTTAACTAGTTCTAAGTTCTAGGGGACTAATGACCTCAGAAGTTGAGTCCCATAGTACTGAGAGCCATTTGAACCATTCTTTTAATGGTACTTATAGATCTGTACAAATATTCAACTCTCTATCCACAAACAATTCTTACAGGACATACAAAAGAAATTTTATTGTTAATTTAGATACGTAGTCATTATTATGGATTGAATTAATAACATCCGAAATATGCACCATAGGCGATTTATCATCTGTTACGAGTAGAATTTTCATTGCATATTATCTCTGTGTATCCTGTATTACATTTTGGTCTTGTTTTCTCGATGAGTATACTGTGGATGTAAAACTTGTTTCACAGCGAAATCTGTCCTTTGTTCAGCCTATTTAACTTCGTACCAGGACAAGACTTAATCAACTGTACACTCTAAATTGTCAAAACAAACTGTAGAACTGTAGTATCATATTTCCAGTGCAGTGTATGTATGGGCACGTTCCAACAGCCAGTAAATTAAAAAAATATCAATTATTTCTAGCCCATGACAAATAATGGAAACGTCCGTTACTTTCGATGACTCTGTCGTTCCATTTTTACTTCTCGTTTTCCTTTCGTTTCTTCTGCCTGCTTAGTAATGCACCCATGTACCGCTCTTGTTCTTCAACCCACTCTGTTGTTTCTTTTCATTCCTTACTTTCAACATCATTTAAGCTTTCATCTTTTCTTCTCACTGGAGTGCTCACGAAATCTCTCTCAGTGTACAGTGCACTATTACCCCAATCTGCCGTTGATATATTAACGCTATCAGATTCATAATGTTAAACTGTTGCATTTAGAAAACAGATCCATGCAATGTTAGAGTGAATTACACATTTTAATAACATGTTCTGATAAAACAACACTAGTGACACCCATAAGCTTACCTTCTTGTTTTGTGACTGCTAAAAATAATCAGAAACTGGCCAGTTTCATTTGTTTTACATTCATGCGTTCCTCAGCTCGAATGGAGCCTGTATTCGTGTTCGTCTTTTCTACCTACAGGAACCAGAAGAGGACAGTAATAACAGGGAGTCGTCATGTTCATCGCAAGCTTCAGTTACTGAATGCGTATGATTATGCCCTGTGCATAATCACCCATTTCGTCCTTACGTTATAACTTCCAATTGTCTTTTAATGGAGGTGATCTTTTACAAAATTTCAAATAGTGTTGAAGATCAATATTTTATAGAACAGCCAATAAATCAGAAACCTGTTCGCATATGCGCCATTTTTATGGTCGGCTGAACCAAGCTGTCATGTCGATAGAAAATAAACATACAAGAACATAATTAACATAAAACACCAGAATAAAAATGAAACGGAATCGTGTTGTTACATGTGTCAAATGAGAGTGTTAAATTGTGAAAGCATATGTTCGTAACCGGATTTGTCAAAGCAAAGTACAGTACTTTGGAAGTTATAGGTACATTTTATTGGCGTTTTAACTAAATGTTATTAATTAGTTGATGAAAGATATCCCACCCGCCAAAAAGAGCTGTTATGCCGTTACGAATAAACAGCGATTTTGACTTTCAGTAATTGTTAATAATGCGAGGCACAATTTCTGAAAAGGAAACCAAAGGCGGTAACTTGAATCACGCAACTCTACCAACAAAATTTCGCAGGTTTGTTACGGAAATTTTCTTAGTATTTTGATACTAGTGCCCCTTTGATTCTATGAAAATAAATGTAAACAATAAAAAGCCCTGCAATATTGAGTCACCAAAACGTATATCACAAAATACAGACTAACGCAAGAACTGTCAAAAGAAGGATAGCTTAATCATGTCGCTCTTTCATTGCACTAAGTGAAATCACACCCGAGTTTCATATTGGCCATACAGTGTGTCTTATAATGCAGAACTAACTTTCCCGGTAAAACAAACCCTTGTCGGAATCGAGTAATAGTCAATGCAAACTTGAGGGCGAAAGTCATGTAGGCATTACAGCACGTATCGTGAGTGAATGGGAGAAGTTTGTTTTCAAACAAGACACCCGGCGGGTAGCATCGACGTTTGCACTGGCGTGCTGATTTTTTCGGTACAATACAGATCAAAAGATAAGAGATGGTAAAATAACAAACAAGTTGCAAGTACCCAGTAAGCAGACATCGAAGACCATGAGCCTCTTACAATCAGAAAACTGAACATCCTCAGAGGCTGCATGTATGGAGTCCCTCTTCACTTTGTGTAAACAAATGACCGATATCAAAAGACACGTAATTTCAAGCTGTTTGATGTTGTTGCTCAAAGTTACGAAAAGTTATGTAACATCGGAAGCGATCCTTAGTACGTGAAAATTTAGATTATGACGAGAAGACGGCCTTCTGTCTGGACCATTCGATTAAACGTAGTGCTTGCAGTCGATCTGAGATTGAAGAAAAGATCAGCGAATTCAGCAGAACTAAATCACATTATCAACAGATATTTTCAGTGAACTTGTCGACGGGTGATTCGTTGACAGACCACCATTTGCTTCTCCCCACTTTGATGTTGTAGTGTACGCTTTGTTTCTCTCAGTGTATGTGGTTCTAATGTGATGGGCCCCAGCTAGTCTTATACGTCTTACTCTTCAACACCTGTATCAGGCATTCCCTAAAAGTTTGACAGGAAGAGGTTTCCTTTTCCACAGTCGCCGTGATCAGTTCATGTGATTTCACTTTTCTTCCTCGTGTGCATCCTGTGAACATGTTCTGTACGAAGCACCTGTCTGATTGTGGTAATGGATACCAAGCACGTCAAGAGGCCATAGTTGCAGCGGGAGTCACTTTCAACAACTTCTGTGAATGTGTCATACACTCGTGAATGGCACAGGAACTAAGTCTGATGGTACCAGAGCAAAAGCAGGAATGCTGAACTCCATTTTATAAGGTTCCTTTACAGAGGAAATCCCATTAGTACTGTCTCAGTGAAATCTCGCACCACTATAAGGAAAACTAATACAGAGAGTGTCTCTGGCGTTGATAAACAGCAAAAACGCTAAAACTCATCATACTCGATGGAATGTCTACTATATTGTGTAGTGAAATAGCTTGGTACCTGTTGCTCTGTACGGCCTACAGAGATTTTTTTTTATTTAATCGAACTTTTATGTTATTCGTAAACTGCAACACATTCTTAGTTTTTCACGCCAATTAAGCCCATATAAGCATCGTCATTTCCGGATGTACTTCTGACCAAAAAGCGGTTCTGGTACAGTCCAAAGTTTTGTTAATCATGCATCTTGCGTTCATGCGGAGATGCTTCCATAGCAACTTTCACCTCCTAACAAATATTTCTGGATTTCCAGGAACACTGAAACACATGTTTCTTATATTTCTAACGAAAAAGTCAGATGCCACGTAATGTAAAAATATAGAAACAGCGATATGTAAAAAATATACGCCAGTGTGCCAATATAATCGTATTCTTAATGGCTCAATAGTAGCGGTTGGAAACACTTTTCTGTAAATGACTCACAAGAATGTTCTTAATAGTGCAATATCTTTTAAGTTAGCCCGAAACAGATCAGTAATTAATAAACTAGCTCAGTTCTCAGGGTACTTACGTAATCGTCGATAGTTAATTGTCCGTCCTTTCCTTTTTCAGCCAACACCACAGATACTATTCCAGGCTCGTGAGAAGTCGTGTCCTTATTGCACCAGAGAATATTTCACAAGTCTGTTCGATGTAAACTACTGCAATACGTAACTTAATACCGTGGTTTCGTCTCGATTCCCAAATACAAGATAACAAGAGTAACATCTACAAATGAAATCCTACAATGGAACTGGAATCCTGTGACCAGACCTTTTCTGCCTAGGATGTTATCTCGTTATATAAAGAAAAGCTGTAAGTAAAAATTGTTAAATTATTATCAGCGGTCGCCGGGCTCGTAGGATCTACAAGAAAGTTAATTGCCCTTACCGACGGCACGTCTCGTAGATGAGCTAAAAGAAGAATGTTACAGATTTTCTAGGATGGCGCCTAACAATGAAAATTCTTTGTTAAGGCCCATATCTACTTAGGAGAATCCAGGTATCAGATTACAAATTGATTGACCACATATACAAATTCTTTTGACAAAATAACCATTATTTTTTCTGGTTTTAAGTACAACTTACATTATTACCTGGTACAGCAAGATGAGCTTTACACACGAACGTCCTCTTAGGTCCGAATCCAAACAGATAAGATAAGCGAATGACAAAGGAAAGATAGTTCATGCATAGCAACGCAAGAGTCCATGGAATAACATGTCCATTGTAGTTCTATCTCTTCTTCCTTGGCGTAACTTGTCGATTCTTTATAAAATTTATCGTAATATTTACATTTCTTTAAACCCAAGACCACCAAGGAGAAACAGTACAACCAATTGTCATTGACGAAGCCTTAAAAATCCTTTAGTATTTCTTTAGTAATTATTTACTTTCAAACATTCTTTCACGCAAAATTTTACACCATTAGTGGTTGAACGACATTTTTCAAAAAGCCTTTCTTCCCATATTTCATCCTCTTACGGTTTGAATTTCGAAGGATCTCTTCTTAAACTACGCATATAGTATAATATCCGTACCTTCTCCAGATTTCAAGTTTCTGTCCTTACCGGTTTTGACTTGGCGATGATGGCTCAGTCAGTCAGAACATTGCCTTTTTTATATAAGTAGCGATGATGTGTTTCTGAAATAGCACTTCATTTAATCATAATATCCATGAGCCATAAACGCCCCAGTTTCTATCGTGCACGTCGAATATAGGTAGCTGCGCCCCTATTTTGATCTGTTCTACCTGATTTACAATTCCACGAACTACAATAAACTGAACACTGAACTGGATCGCCTTGTTACAGGCCTACTGTGAGCGATTTATCAGAACGAACACCTCAAGTACCTGTTTGACACTAAGTACGATTATCTCCAAGTACTCAACTTTGTGAAGTCGAGAGCTATGGATAGCTACACCCACGAGGCTTCTAACGACAGAAGAACGAAAATCGTCATCAAAGACCTTGCCTGCGAGGTTACAGAAACAGAGGTCTGGGATGAACTACTCCGTCTCAAGTCCTGGACTCTTTGGACCATCAATAGAACAAGAGGGACCTTAAGACCCCGAAATTAATACCTGTGCCCACCCATGTTGTCTCCCTTATTAGGAGAGAGGACGTTGAACACATTTACCAGATCAGGTACCTCCTATGCACCAAGGTCCATAGGAAGGTCGCAATGGTCTCTCCATCTGCCTTAGGTGTCAACGTTTGCGACACACCTGCAGTTACTGCTCAATACCTTTTAGGTGTGTCAACTGTGCTGGCCCACATGCATTGGAGGAGAAAGTCCCGGCCGCAGAAAAACCCACATGCGCCTGCTGTTTGGGTACCTGTCATGACCCCCACCATCCTGGGAGGGCAGCCCTATATACCAGAAGTCGAAGAAGTCTTCCCACCGACCAGGAAGGAAACCAAGAATGAAACGGCCACCTCCACCACTGCGGAACAATTCCCATTTCCCCTTCTTATGGGGTAAATCTGATGACCATCAAAACACAGATGCTCAATCACCATGAAGGTCACTATCTGCCTTGATGCTATCACTCTTGACGCAGCTCTATCTCTTTCCACCAACTTTGCCCCTGCAGCTTAGTCTACTCCTGCTCATCCGTCTTTTGTAACGAATACCAATCCCCACCAAAAGAAAGACCATCTGCTAACTCCTCACGGCAACCTGTTGCAGTGCCTCCACCCTGCGTTCCTGCGCTTTCTCCACCAGTCACCACACCCCCTATTGCCTGCCAAATGGTCAAGGAGCCAACCTGGGATACTTCCCTAGTGGTGGAGACAGATGCTTCATTCCATGATGACATTTGAGAGATCCTCCAGGTCATCCCCGTATCAAGGTTGTCATTCGTGAAACAGTCAAAAGATCCATCTGTCAGAGGACAGACTCACAAAGGCCATCACCCTGACTGAAGGGCTGAGCCAGATTTTGTTATAATGGCGAATTGCCCAGTGCACAACCATGAGCCCCCTCACGATCTAGTCATCTGTAATTTTAATGCTAGTGGTATTAAACAGACGAATACTTGATTGAACACCATCCTCTATAACCACCATATGGACATTTAACTTGTCTCAGAAACCCACCTCAAGCCAGCAGACCATTTTTGTCTAAGCACCATGGTTTGCTATTACACAGACTAACTCCATCGCCAGTGTGGGGGTATGGCTGTGTTCTTACAGAAGACACTCATCCACAGTCATGAGGCTCTCCAACCACTGGAACATATAAAGGGCATGACGGTCACTGTCTCTATCTGCCTTGTGCTATCACCCTTGTTGCAGCTTGAAGTGGACCTGTGCACATCGACTTCATTTGATAGACTCATCTTTGGGGTAGATATCAGTACCATCCAGCTTGGCATTCTGCATCGCCAATCCCGAGGGTGGACTCCTCCTCGAACTGGAAGATACTCTGGCATTATCGAACGATGGCCCCCACACTCCCACCCATGTAACAGTCCACTCTGTCAGCTGGACGTTCTGGATGTGTCCAAGAACATTGTGGTGGAGTTTTAGTTGGAAATACTTCCTGAACTGACCTCTGACCATGCCCCAGCGCTTCTGCACTTTACCGATGCCACCCATCCTGTAGATGTCCGTTCTATCTTAAAAATCACAGATTAGTAAAATTTTGTCAAGGACCTCAACAACACCACCCATACTCAGGAATATAGAATTATGTAGTTCATAAGATAAAACAAAAAAGAAACACAGAAAGGTAAGTATCCTATGAATAAAATATGAATATGTGGAAAAATTTGTAGGGATATGAAAAATGCTCACACTGGCTCAGTCGCAGGTGTCATAAGTGACAGACATCGGTTCATTGGTAGAATACAAGGAAAATGCAGTCAGTCTACAAAAGAGATATCTTACAAAGTTCTTTTTTGGGGGGCCATCAGTCTTCTGACTGATTTGATGGGGCTCGCAACGACTTCCTCTCCTATGCCAGCTTTTGCAATTCAGAGTAGCACTTTAATCTATGTCAGTTATTTGCTGTATATATTCAAAAATCTGTCTTCCTCTACAGTTGTTACCCTCTACAGCTCCGTCGAGTACCATTTAACTTATTACTCGTTCTCTTAAAAGATGTCCTAACATCCTGTTCCTTCTTCTTTTCTGTATGTTCCACACTTCTCTTTCCTCGCCGGTTCTGTGGAGATTCTCCTCATTCCTAACCTTTTCAGTCCACCTAATTTTCAAGATTCTTTTGTAGCACCACATCTAAAATTCTTAGATTCTCTTCTCTTCCGGTTTTCCCACAGTCCATGCTTCACTACTGCTGAATTCTGTGCTCCAAATGTATATTCTCAGAAATTTCTTCCTCAAATTAAGGCTTACTTTGCTGCCTCAGTAGCAGACTTCCTTAACTTCCTCTACTTGATGATCCCCAATTCTGATACTAAGTTTCTCGTTGTTCTCATTTCTGCTACTTCTCATTACTTTCGTCTACCTTCTAGTTACTCCCAATCTATATCCTGCAGTCATTAGACTGTTCATACCAGTCACAAACTCTGTAATTCTTCGTCACTCTTACTGAGGATAGCAATGTCATCAGCTAACCTTATCGCAGATATCCTTTCACTTTGAATTCTAATCCTTCTCTGGAACCTTTATTTTCGTCATTGCTTCTTCGATGTATAGGTTGACCAGTAGGCACGGAAGACTGTATCCCCGTCTTACAATCTTTTTAATCCGAGCACTTCGTTCTGGACTGATCCAATGAACATGTCTAACAACTTCAACTTCAGAACCGTCTCTTTGGGGCCTGAAACGTTCCTATGGCGAAACTGGTTGTCGTGTAACAGATCCTCAATTTTCCTTTCCACTCTTCTGTGTATTATTCTTGTCAGCAACTTGGACGCTTGTGCTGCTAAACATGATTGTGCGATAATTCTCGCACTTGTCGGCTCCAGTGTGAGCAGTGCATGTACATGTCTCAAAGGTTTGGCACCGATACCAAAAAGGTCAATTTTTAATGTACGCAAAGAAGAGCAGTTCACGTGGTAACTGGTTAGTTCTATACGTGGGATAGCATTACGGAAATGCTGCAGAACCTGATCTGCCAGCTCTCTCGCCTAGGCTATTTAGAAGAGCCTACTTAAGTAGTTTTAAGATCCAGCAATAAGCGAGAAATTTAGAGATACACTACAACCCCTACGTGTGGCTTCTGTAAGGACCGCAAAGACAAGATAAGACTAATTACATAGTTCACAGAGGAGTTTAAGCAGTAACTATCCCCGTGTGCAACACTCGGATGGAAAGAGATAAAGCTCTAATAACTGGTATAATGCGAAGTTTCTTCTGGCATAGGCTTCCTTGTGGTTTGCTGAATATTTATTTAGACGGAGAATGTGACACCTTGTGTAAATTTGAAATTTTCTCGTGATTTGCCGTAGAGGTTCAGGTTTCACTTTTTAAAATCAATTCATTTTCCTTCATCTATAAAACTTTGAATCATTACAAAAACAACTTGTGTCGAACTTTAACTGGTTATTCACACTGGCAGACTATATTTCGATGTCATTATTACCAAAGAACACAAATACCGCCGGCCGAAGTGGCCGTGCGGTTAAAGGCGCTGCAGTCTGGAACCGCAAGACCGCTACGGTCGCAGGTTCGAATCCTGCCTCGGGCATGGATGTTTGTGATGTCCTTAGGTTAGTTAGGTTTAACTAGTTCTAAGTTCTAGGGGACTAATGACCTCAGCAGTTGAGTCCCATAGTGCTCAGAGCCACAAATACCGCCGGAAACCATAAGAATAATAATAGTTTTAAATATAAAAAACCAGTAGTGTTTCACGGTACCTAATAAATGCTTATTTCCTGAAACTAAGCATTCTAACCTAGGGTGGCTATTGTGCATTTCGGATTTTTATAGCTTTTTGCAGTATTTTCTTATATTATTAGAAAAATCATACTCTTTGTACTAACACAGCTTCTTTCTCCTTGTGTGTTAGAAGGCAAGTGCACCAATGCTTAATTGTGTATTTTAGTTCAGTATCTTTTATAGCACGAGTTTGGTAAACGTATTTTAGGATGTCCTCACAGCAAGAAGTTGCAAACACTACCTGCCAGTATAGTAGACTGTAATATAACGTTATTCGTTAAAGTGATTAGCCTTACAGTCAGCAGCCCGCATCAGCTATCAAACAGTACGTGAAGTGGCTTGGTCTTCCATCAAACACATTTTTTCGAAGTGTGCAGGCGTACAAATTCCATGCATAAGGTATTTCGTGCTTGGCAACACATCGAACCGAGACTCCTGTAATATGCTGATTCACAAATTAAAGAATATAAGGGCCGATGGAGCCAGTACCTGATACAGCACATATACTCTTATTTGTGTCATAAAAAGACACTTTGATGTGTTCAAGGATTTTTCTCGACTAGCAACAGAAATTCCGTAACTATTATGACAGCAACTAGCTTCATCTTTGATTCACAGATTGCTATGGATATGTACGCCCTCATGAAGTTACTCGATCGAAACGTTGTAAGGTGGCATGGTCTCCTGACCTTCATTTCTTGCACATTCCATCCTCACAATCGTACTGTGCACATCAAGAGGCTTCATACGAACCCAAACTCGATAAGGTAGAGTCAGTTTTGTATGAATTCATGTAAGCAATTTGCAAATCTAATAAATACATCGCAAGTGCGCACCAAGGTTGAAAATAGTCGAGGCTGGTGTACACAACATGACGGCCACAGGAATTTTCGCTCTGTATAGGAAACCAGCCCACTGGGAAGGCCGTCCCTTCAGAGGGCTTGGTCAACAACGTACCTACTTTGGCCGAAGCGTCCGCCCAGAGAGAAGACACCTTTTGCCAGACGCGAAGGGATAACGACTCCCCGTGTTCGACTTAAAAACAAATTCCGCTACATTGTGTGGGAGCGCCCAGAAGACGCATTTTTTCACAGACTCACTGCGTAGTTACGTAGTTCTCACAGGAGGACAGTATACGTCTAATGCAGATGCTACAGATTTCCGCATTGGTCGACTGAAACGAAATGTCATTCTCTCGCTTATAAGAGCAACGCTGACTGGCGGAATATTTCTGATGTAAACAGCCAGAGGGGTGAAGGAAGACAGCGAATGATATACCCTTGCAACTTTTCCAGAAAAAGGTGTCATTCCGTTGTTGCTCTTGGACCAGGATCATGTAACAAGAGCGAGTGCGCTCGTACATGTACGCAAAGTGCGAGGAACAAAGTCTCTCCTCAGTACTTCACTGGGAGAGCACCTCTGTCGTTAGCGAATCGGAGTGACACTCTATATTGAGTCGCTCACGATTAAGCGTTGGTCACTGTGTTGGCCGCCACACTTATTGTGCGCTGCGAACACGGACAGAGTACTAGTTAAACGCCTGCGAGCGAGTATTGAGTGGCATCACGGTGGATTGGTTATCTGACCGGTGTACCACACCAATAGTTACAGTAGGGGCGGATAGGAGTCCTTGACTTCATCAAGGTGTAGGGAGAGTTTGATTGGCGAAGGTCAATCCAGACAGAAAGAGATAGTTGTGTTATTTGTTAGCAGCGAGTGAAGCAGGCAGTAGTCGTCGCAGCTCACGGTATTGTGCGCTGCAGCATATGCGAGCCCCATCTGTCCTCCATAACAACACACTCTACTACATTTCTCACGCGACAGTCTTGACCGTACCTAGAAAAGTTATTCAAGTTGTGTAGGCGTGGCTCTCAGCCATTCTGCCGAGTAAATAAGATTCTTAAAGAAAAGGGAGAGAAGAACCTTTCCATACTTTGTAAAACAATAGCATTCCTATCCATAAGAGGCAATATAGAGTTCCGAAAAGAACCCGGAAATTTATTATTATTTTATAAGAAAAAGTTTCACTTGATTTCTCAGAATTTTTTGTAATAAATAATAATTTTCGTTCGTGTAATGTTTTTCTCACACTGACTAGCAATACTCCCATACCCAAGTATCCCATTAGTTACGTAAGAATATATAGAATATTTTTGTGTGTTTTCCTTACAGCAGACGACTCCAGAAGATATTTGTTGCTGAATGTTTTTCAAGCAGTTCTTGTTGGTACATTAGGAGCGTCTGTCTGACTTCTGTAGTAGTGTGAGGTGGGAACCGTTCCTTGCAGGAGCCAAAGCGTACTTGTTGGATCAATACACTGCACAACTTGACAGAATAAAACCCACACACCCACAACCTCCTTAAGCAACATAGGACGTCAAGAAACAAATTACTGCGCAATATGTAATTTATATACGTATAATGTGTAATGTAACCAATGTTCCGTGCATGCATCAAAAAATGGCTCTGAGCACTATGGGACTCAACTGCTGAGGTCATTAGTCCCCTAGAACTTAGAACTAGTTAAACCTAACTAACCTAAGGACATCACAAACATCCATGCCCGAGGCAGGATTCGAACCTGCGACCGTAGCGGTCTTGCGGTTCCAGACTGCAGCGCCTTTAACCGCACGGCCACTTCGGCCGGCCGTGCATGCATCAATGAACGTCATTATATGGGGTATATACTACGTCTGGCAAAATAATTAAATAATGAAACAAAAGTTCTCCGATTACTAATGAACTATTTGAAGTGCTAGGTTAACACACTGTGGTTTATCGACCTCGACCTACGCTCTAAAATTGTGGCAAGTTGAAACTAGATCGGTCAATATCTTAGCAGTGAGCGAACTGTTTACTACAGATGTGTTCTTACATTCTACTGCAAGGCAAAAACAGCGCTGCCCGTGCTTAGTCTCTCAGAAAAAGATATGAAAGAACGTTTTGAGCAGTGGGACAAACCGATTCAGACTTGTGCAAACCCAACAGGCTATAGCCAAAACGGGGAAATTTAAAGTTTAAGATCATCGTCTGATCATTCAACGCAAGGTCGGATTCGCATCAAAGATATTTGAGGCAGAGGATGCTTATTTTTGATAAATCTGTCGGAGAAAAACAGTGCCGAACTCAAATGCAAGATACCAAGCGCCGGCTCACGCGTAACTAATCATCCCCCCAAACAAAAAAGTTCCGACAGCCTTTCACAATCACTTTGGCACAGACGGGAAGATTATAATTATAAATGTCCATTGGGAGATGGACGGCTTGAAGAACTGGAAATGAATGGATAATGAAGAAATTAGTGTACCCTGTTACGCAGGACGCTAACAGTTTTGATGATGTGCTGTAGACGTAGGGTACTAGAGCTGAATTTATGCGAAACTTGTACGCTGTGCCATTTCCCACTAGTTTGGTCCAGTTGTAATTTGCTTACAACCGTTCATATCCTTCTCGCCTGACAAAACAAACCACAACGCAAAATTAGTCATTTATGTTTCAAATCAATTATATATACTGAATACAGAATTCGTCAGTGTTAGTTGATTCTATACATCAAGTTTGATTACTATTCAGAAACTCAATAAATTAAATCAAAGACACAAAATGTTTACTAATTAAATGAGCTGACGCAGTTGCACTCAAAGACACGTTCGTTAGAGCACCATACTTCATTAAGAGCCATTCCTGTTGACTGCAGTAGTGCTAAATCTGATGATACGTCGTTGGTAGCACATATCTGTCTGGGTAAATCACATGATCATACGGTACGAAGTCGTCACTTCAGTTAAATTTCAGGAAATGGTGCTTACAGTGACCGTTAAATCTTTTTATGCAGAGACTAAATAACAGAGCGTTGCAATGGTATCTGTTAAGGTCATACGCTCGGCGCGTTAGTATGGGAAAAATAATAGCAATACAATACACGTTGCAACTCAGACATACACTGAACGTATTAAAATGCATATCAATACTTTTCCTGTTTTTCACATAGCTGCGAAAATGATTTGCTAAATAAACAAAAAACGGTAACAACAGCAACAAACAATAGACATTTAAGTTGTTCTATGCGTCCGAAGGATTAAATATCAGCCACAGTGAGAATTCAGCAAGTTTTTTACACTTGTTACATACTTTTCTTAAACTGACTAGGGTGAGAAAAATCTATACACACCAAAATTTCATCTTTCCTTTATACTGTCGAAAATTATACTCATGCTTTACATTTATGTCTATAACTTTTTGTAGACCTGGAAAATACAAAAATGGAATACACGAAAACTTAAGGTTTACCACCAGGTCTAGGAGAGAACACTTCTATAATATGTTCACAATAATTTCCTTTCGTTTAGTCCAAGATTGGAAAATGAAGCTGAACGATATTTTCAAAATATAAAATTTTTTATAGTGTGCACTCTCTAGTGTGTGAAACATCTTTTATTGCAGTCTTAATGTCACATTTTTGCATGTTCTTACGCTGTTACATAAATTTATGGCAGGTTTTCAACTGCGTCACCTTACGTCCCATGGAGAGCTACGACTTTACCCTGTCCAATTTTACGTTATAAAATTCCAACCCTCTGCATAATCTGTACTTGCTGTATGAATTTTTTATGTACCTGCTTACTGTGTACGCAAGTACAAAAAATATACTGTTTGGGTTAGTGGCGAAAACATTTTTAGTGTTCCTTCTTGTCTCGTCTATTTAGTGTCCACAGCAGATTATGTTGCCTGCTCGGGAATTTTACCTTTCTATACGTCTTCGTCAATATGGAAAGGTAAATGAAAATAGGAACCATAAACACACTGCAACTAATGAAGCATCCTGATATATGCAGTCGTGTGGATACAGAAAGGGCGGGAAAATCAACAACATAACGGATGTATCTTTGGACTCTGCATACTGACCATTTTGTGAGCATAAACAGAGAGGAAACAAGAAAATCGCCGTCATGGACAATGGTCGTACTCACTAATACAAAAAGTTTAAGGTGACAAACGGTTTTAACAGTTTGATTTATAGTATGTCTATGAATAAAGTACGTCTTCAGTTGCCTCTTTTCATTTTGGAAATTCGGCAGGACCACATACTACACAGTATCATTTACTTATTACTGCAAGCGATGTTCATGAGATATATATCTTTCTGAAATAATTTTTGAGACTGCACCTGATCAAACAAAAAGTGGAAGTGGCAGGCACTAATGTCCTCACATAAAGTTGAAGTACGGTACGTTTTCACAACTATGACAAACGAATACACAGCGTCTGATAATGACCATCACACATCCTGGGGGTCGGCGGGGAGGGGTCTGGTCGGGGGGGGGGGGTATGGGGGGAGGCTTTGACGCAGCGAGAGAATTCCTCATCTGCTCCGATTCCTCGAGCACAGCTGTATCCAGCGAGCAACCCACACCTAGGCATTCAGGACGCTTTTTTCCTGGGAAAACATGTGTAGTTATAATGAGATCCAGGCAAGGTGGTAACCAAGAAATGAACTGTCAGGTTCCCCAGCCAAGCAAGCACATTTTTTGACCGTGCAACTCACTGTAACGTCCCTCTACAAACCATGGTAGCGCTCACGAAGAGATGTTTCACGTGGTAATGGAATTCTTAGTGTCTGGGAGTGACTAGGAACATGTGGTCTGTCAACCACACTGCCACGGCAGTGTCTTATATGGAGACGAGAAGACAATCCTGCAGTATGCAACGGAATTGTTATAAGTTTCTACTTATGAATGAAGGTCAAGCGTAATCCTGACAGGATTCCCTTATACTTTATTACGAGAATACCTTAGCACCAGCTTCACCACTGGGGTAGACTGTATGGTCTGGATAGATTTTTGTTTTTCTGTAATCGAATTTGTATGATATACACACTACAAACAAAAAAATAAACATAACATTATGCAGACTAAAGACGCTAATCTTTATGAAAGAGCTAGTGAGTCTTTATATGGCATCCACTCTTCGCATAATTGAAGTGCTTCAACGGTATAATGTAGTTTTATAAATCGAATTAAAAAAAGGAAGATACAAATCGGATAAGTTGTTCTATAGTTATTTGCGCCAGATTTACACCCATAATTAAGTCTGTCATCTCAAACGGATTTCATGTACATCGCATTTAAATGTAGCATCTACCTCGTCATCAGCAATGATTAGTTCGCGTAGTAATTGAAATGTAAATAATGTTATAAACATCTATTGGATCTATTGGAAAATATATGTATTAAAGATCCGTATCTTTTTCTATCCAATTCTGACAAAGCCGATTTGTCGTTCTGACTATAAATAGCTTTCCTCGATTTAGTTCACAATTTGAAACATGTTCTTCGCTTTTCACGCAAATGAATGCCATAGAAGAATGGTCCTTCCCGGATGTACTCCTGGCCAAAAAGCGATACCGGTAGCTGGAGTCGGAAGTGTTTGTTAATGCTGCCTTTTGAATTCTTATGATGGTATTTCCATAGAAACTTTCATCCCTTAACACAGATTTATTTACTTCTACCGGAGAAGTCAAATACCAATTTTCACAGATTCAGATTTAAAACATGTTAACACATGTTTCTTCATTTTTAACCAAAAAGTCAAATACTAATTTTCATGGATTTAGCTTTAAAAAGTTTCGATATAGCAAAATATTTTTGTTAAAATTTTCATCCCTTATTTCACTCCCTTAGGGGTTGAATTTCCAAAACCAATGAAAAAAAATACAAATTTTTTGTAACGAAATAATGTCATAAAATTTTTCATGCTCTATGTCATCCGTTGCGGGTTCAATTCCTACAAACCCAGAAACACTTTTTTCTTAAATTTCTAGCCTAGTAGCCAAATAAAGAATTTCATAGTTTTAGCTTCAGAAAATGCTTTCAAAATGAAATATTTCAAAAAAAATTCATTTCTTATCTCACCACCTTAGTTATTGAGTTCCAAAATCACTGAAACATGTATTTTTTATTTCTAACCGCGATGTTAAATATCAGTTTTTATAGATGTAGCTTTAAAAATGCTTCAGCAGTTCTTTGAAAATAAGCTATAAAAAATTAAAAATATCTTTCACCCACTATTTCAGCCCTTTATGGTTTGAATTTCCAACAACTTCGAAACACCAATCTTTTTATTTCTGACAAAGAAACAAAATACCAATTTTCGTAGTTGTAACTTCAAAATTGACTTAATAGTTAAATACTTCCGAAAAACCTTTCATCCCCTTGTTTCACCCCTTTAGCGGCAGAATGTCGAATAACTCCTCTTAAACGACTGTCTACAGTATATGTTCAACAGCCTCGCCAAAAGTCAGGTTTCTGTCCTTCGCGATTTGGGCTGTGCAATGGTGAATCCGTAAACAGTGATGACTTTCCTTTTCTATACAGAGATATATTTAAATGTTTATCATCCTCACGAGCTCCTTCCCGTTTCAACAGTATTCATCAAGCCACACTTAGTAAAAACAACATTTATTTGACCGTTATTTACTGAGAATTATTGCACTTAATGAACGTGTAGGTTTACGAAACAGCTAGTGCGTGCATGCTATTATTAGAATGATTTCATATGTAGCATATTTTTAAAGGTAGTTTGTGTCTTCGAAAACAAATACAAGACCTTAATTTAAAGTAGCCAGTGTGATTAGCCCAAAATCGAATTTATTCGAAACTATTACGACGAAAGCATACGTACGAAGGAGGAATGTCAGTCAGAAAGTTGAATTTTGAATGTAAATCAGGATTGTCAGTATTTCGCACTTTGTTGTTAACTTAAACAGCAATCTGTGCATGTCTTAAAAATGGTATTTCGGTTACATGATGCCCAAGAGAGCAATACACTGACACCTAAACAAAACGAATAGTAGTTTTAACAGCCATTTTCATTACAAGGGCCTCTGGAAAATTTATGTGTCACTCCCATAAATTTACAGCTGGGACATACTACAAAATTTATTACTGGCTGTAAATTATTTGTGGTTGTCTGGAGAGCAGTATTTTCAGAAATTTTCAGCGCATCGCTCTCCATCAAGTATGTTACGAACATATACGCAAAGATCTCGTGCGACGGGTACAACTTAGCAGGAGGATGGGTATGAGCATGGAAACTGGTGCATGAAATGGAGAGGATATTTAACATTTAGATATACAGTGATGCGCTGTGGAATAATGACAGCTTCTACGTTCCGCTGATAACGTTCCTATTGTCTTAATGAATGCATTAATTTATTCAGGTTTGATTCGATAGGGAAACTGTTGTGCACAGCGACTGTATTCATTTCAAATAATAAAGGGTACAGCAATCAGTCGCGAATCATGTTTACTGTATATCTCGATTTCGGTCGCTGTGTGATTATCTTCAGTGCAAAAGAAAAGAACACGTGAAGAAACAGTTACGCTAACGTAACACGCATGGCTTAATATATATATATATATATATATATATATATATATATATATATATATATATATATATATATATATATATAGTGGCATAAGACTTAAATGTTAAGTCAGTCACAAAATACGCTGGATTAGTTGTTAGTTAAAACATTAAAACTACCTGTATACGCACATAATCCCAACTGGACTATATTTTATGATTTTATTTATTACTTTATACTTTTTAGAAAATTATGTACATAAAACAAGTAAGATCGTTGTAACTAAAACCAGTGACTAATGATTTAAGCTTATACATGGTGGTAATTGTGTGAACTGGCCAGTGGTGGCAGTTACAGCTGCATGTTTTGTACCTCAACAAATTTTAAAAAATTTGAAGAAATGGAGAAAGAAATTACTGTCTGAAGGACTGACTCAGCAGATAGAAATATCAAAATAGCTTTCGGTGAAATTAAAAAAAATTCAAATGGCTCTGAGCGCTACGGGACTTAACTTCTTAGGTTATCAGTCCCCTAGAACTTAGAACTACTTAAACATAACTAACCTAAGGACATCAACACATCCATACCCGAGGTAGGATTCGAACCTGCGACCGTAGAGGTCGCGCGGTTCCAGACTGAAGCGCCTAGAACCGCTCGGCCATAACGGCCGGCACTGACATTAAAGGCAAGGGTTGTAACATTAAAAGAGCAACGGGAATACCACTGTTAAATGAAGAGGAGATAGAGGAGAAAGTGGAAAGAGTACATTGAAGACCTCTATGAGGGGGAAGACTTGCCTGATGACGTGACAGAAGAAAAACAGGAGTCGTTGTAGAACAGGTAGGGGATCGGGTATTAAAATTAGAATTTAAAAGAGCTTTGCAATATTTTAGATCAAATAAGGCAAATGATATGGATAACATTCCATCAGAATTTCTAAAATCATTGGGGGAAGTAGCAAAAAAAGGATTATTCACGTTGGTGTATATATTGTAAGAGTGTGGCGATATATCATGTGACTTTGGGAAAAACTCGTCAGTCTTCTGACTGATTTGATGCGTCTAACAACCCTACCACAACAAAGGTCAATATTTAATGATTGTGGTGTTGCTCACGCTATTAAATACTGCATTTTCGGGCAATAACAATCATATTATGTGGCAGGTGTCATTAGAGCACAGTTAATAAAGTCATTTCATGTAATAATGAAAAAACTAGGCACTCATGTTTTCGCGTTTCCCACGCTGGTCTCGTCGTAAAATCATTGCTCAATCGTTGAAAATCTAGGTGGTTATGATTCCAAGCTCGGATGCAAAGAGGCCTAGGTTTTATTCTGCTATATTCAAAAGTTTTGTAGATGCGCTTCTCAAACCATTCTTGGAGATTACACTTTTGCTGGACAATGGTGATGTAAAAGAAATAATCAGCACCTCGAATTTAAGTTACACTTCCTTTTAACTGCTTTTATTGCAATATCACGTATCACACAAAACATCACTTCACAATACAAAACATACTTGAAAACATCTTCCTCACGTTTTATAAGCCAACTATAATATACGTCTTTCCAACATGACGTCCACGTCTTGACCTTCTCAAGGTCCGACTCTCTAACAACTACTCAACAACTAACTAATAATCGCTTACGCGCCCAAAAATCAGAGTTACAAGTACGTCAAAGATCATAGTGACAAAAGAAAGAATACACATAAGAATAATATCATTGCAATATAAACATATCGATGTATCACAAATGTAATAAAACCTGAATGTTGTCTCCGAAATATGTCAACTACTTTGCAGAAAAACAGTAGAATATAGCTGTTATCGAGAGGTTCAGATGAGGTGCCGTAATGGTTACGTAATTCAAGTACCATTACATGCGGCCAACCACAAATTCCTCTCTTGCGCCTACTTCACCTCAGAGTAGCTCTTGCATACTATGTCCTCAGTTATTTACTGGATGTATTCTTTCTCTACAGTTTCTACCCCCTACAGCTACCTCTAGTACTATGGAAGTAATTCCGCGACTTAACACTTGTCTTACCATTCTGTCCCATTTTTTGTCAGTGTTTTCTATATATTCATTTCCTCACCGATTCTCCGGAGAACCTCCTCATACCTCACCTTGTAAGTCTATCTAATTTTCAACATTCTTCCGTAGCAAAACATGTCTTTTTTTGGTTTACCCACGGTCTATGTTTTATTACCAAAAAATTCTGTGCTCCAACCGTGCATTCCCAGAAACTTCGTCCTCAAATTATGGCCTATGTTTGGTCGTAGCAGACTTCTCTCGGTCATAAACGTCCTTTTTTCCAGTGCTGGTCTGCTTTTTGTATCCTCCTTGTTCCGTCCATCATGGGTTATTTTGCTCCCAAGGTAGCAGACATCCGTTACTTCGTGATTCCCAAATTTGATGTTAAGTTACTCGCTGTTCTCATTCTGCTGCTTCTCATTACTTCCGGCTTCCTGCTATTTACTCTCAATCCAAATTCTATATTCTTTCATTGGCCTTGCTAACGTGATTAACCACGGCACTACGCAAATTATTATGAATGAAGTACCAGTGTGACAGCGGGGCAGCGGCCCGCCCTAACGACAAAGAGACACAAGCTGGCTAGTGGAACGGAAGCCTTCCATGTGGACAGCGTGATGTCATACACTCATGACTAGGAGCGCTGGGTCGCTATTTTTACAAGAGAGAAAAATACATAATTTTATTACATGCTCTCACGTAATCATACACTCAAAATAAGCCAGAATGTTATGGTGCTTTAATTCCAGTTGGTTATTCGGTGTGAACTGTGCGTTTTCGTTTTTATGTCTAAGAATTCTCACTTTCCCTGATATATTCAAAATATGGCTTTTTTTCTTTTACATGAAGAATTTTTAAATTTTATGAAGGGCTTGTGATGCTGTGCCCTTCTTCGCGTAAGAGCGCTGTTAATGCAGATCGCGTGTTATTTAAGTTAAGGTGTTCCTGAAATCTTATTCAGAATGACCTGCCGGTTTGTCCAGCATATTTCTTAGGGCAATCATTGCATGTAATGCAGTATACAATCGCTTCAGTAAATTTATTACGACACCTTTTTTTCTTGTCCCTGCGTTTCCTGGCTAGATCTGAAGACGTAAAATACGCTGGAATTTTTTAGATGTCATACGTCATCAAATTTTTTCGGATACTACACCCAAATATGGTACTCTACAAAAAGCAGAGCGTTCCTTTGTCTGCAAGGCTGGTCTAAGCGTTATAAAATCTGCCACTAATCCTCTATGCGAAGGAAGATTTTTCTTTTCAGTGTACGGCTACTAATTGCGTTAACAAATTCTAGATCGTAACCGTTTTGATACGCTATGTACCGTATAACATCATATTCAGTCACTTGAGCTTCACTGGTAAAGGGCATTTCATGCGTACGGTTTAACACACCTTGGAATTCTGCGAATTTTTATTTCATTTGGTGACATGACTGCCAGTATATAACAAGATCTGCAGTGGTTGGCTTTCGGTAAACAGATTAGCGTATATCTCCATTTCTAAGGCCACTTGGAGGCTCAGAAACGGTAATGTGTCATTCTCAGCGCACTGACCAGTGAACTGTATCTTTTGGTTCAAACTACTCGTATATAGATCCCGAAGAAACTGGTCGCTTTCAGCATTATTACCATCATGTAATACGAAAATACCGTCAACAAATTATAACATATGCAAAGCGGTAGGTCATTTCAAATAAGATTTCAGGAACACCTTAACGTAAATAACCGGCGATCTGCTTTAACAGCGCACATGCCCTTCAGAAAATTTAAAAAGAAAAAAGGAAAATTCATATTTTGAATATATTAGAGGAAGTGGGAATTTTTAGACATAAAAACTAAAACGCACAGTTCACGTTGAATAATCAACTGGAATTATAGCACCATAGCATTGTGGCTAAATTTGATTGTTTGTGTGATTAGGTGCTAGCATGCAATAAAATTCTGAATTATTCTCTCTCTCGTGAACGTAGCGACCCAGCGCTGCTAGCCATGAGTGTATGACGTCTCACTGTCCAGACTGCTAGTCTGTCTTTGTCAATCGTGCGTGACCCTTTTGTCCGGCCCGGCACTGAGCTGCCCTGCTGTCACACTGGTAACACCCTGCCACCTGATCCTTCCACATAGTAATTAATCGTGTTATCTCCACTCCAGCCCCTTTTAAAAACTTTTAGCGTCCGCTCACTAGAAAATACTTTTTTTTTCTTTTTTTTTGATGGAGGCAAATTTTAAAGAAATAAGCATGTCTTCTTTACTTTGCTCGCCGTAGTATTGACGATATTTTCTGAATTGTAAATTTTGACTAGGAGCGATTGGTATGCCTGTGATCTTTTAACGTTGCGAATGTGTTTTAGACAGACCTTTATTAATCTTTACATGACACTGCACTTTGCTTTCTGCTCTGTAGGTTGCACCTGATGATGCTGCTTTAAGTCACGAAACCGGTAGTGTTTTAATAAACAACAATTTTATCAGCAGTAAGCGGTGTTCTTCCTAACATTATGCATTCCTGAGGGACTTGTATTTCTGTATTCCTGAATTTCCACGAACATTTTTATACTGCCTTCTTTCATCGACCGACTAAAGTAATCCTTCTCTTACCCCTGGTTTCTTCGCTCTTACCTTCTTTGTACCTATGTTCCTCTTCCCAGCTTCTGCGATTCCTCTTTTTAGAGGCGTCCATTCTTCATCAGCTGTACTGCCTACTGAGCTAATCTTTATTGCCGTATCTATAGCCTTAGAGACCCTCAAGCGTATTCCGTCGTACCGTAATACTTCCGTATCCCAATTCTGCGTATTGATTCTTCCTGAATAATCTCTTAAACTTCACCCTACTCTTCATTACTACTACATTGTGATCTGAATCTATATCTGCTCCTGGGTACGCCTTCTTACAATCCAGTATATGATTTCGGAATCTCTGTTTGACCATTGTGTAATCTAACTGAAATCGTCCCGTATCACCCGGCCTTTTCCAAGTATACCTCCTCCTCTTGTGATTCTTGAACAGAGTATTCACTATTATTAGATGAAATTTATTGCAGAACGCAGTTGGAGAAATATAGACAGACATTTTTCCCTCGTTCTGTATGCGAATGAAAGAGGCAAAGAAATTGATAATATTGATGTGATGTTCTCTCCACCACACACCGTACAGTCACTTGCGGAATAATTATGTATAAGACATTAGTATCCTCATTGAAGGTGAAGAAGAATGGAATGAGCAACCTATCGAGTACAGGGTAAGGATAGAGAGTAAATTGAAGAAAACGAAAGTAATGACATGTAGCAGCAATGAGATTTGCAACAAACTTAACATCAAAATTGGTGACCGTGATGTGGACGAAGTGAAGGGATTTTCTACCTTGAATGGCAAATAACTCTTGACTGTGTCTCAAGGAGGACATACAAAGAAGACAAGTACAGGCAAAGAGGGCATTCCCAGACATAAGAAGTTTACTAGTGTCAGACATCGGCCTTAATTTTAGGAAGAAATTTCTGAGGACGTAGACTACATTTGAAGTACAGCATTCTATGGCAATGAATCACGGCGAGTAGGATAGCCGAGAAAGAAAGGAATCGCTGTGTTTGTGACGTATTACTATAGGATGCTGAAAACTATGCAGACTGATTAAATAAGCAACGAGGAGGTTCCGCGCAGAATAGGCAAGGAAGGAACATTCTTAAAGCACTGACAAGAAGAAGGGTCACGATGATAGGACGTGTGTAACGACATCAGAGAATAACATCATAAAGACATCATGGAGTGGTAGAGGTTAGTAATTGTAGGGGAAGATGGAAACAAGTAATTGAGGGTGCAGGGTGCAGTTGCTACTCTGAGATCGAGAGGTTGCCACACGAGAGGAATTCCCGGCGGGCAGTAAAGTCAGGAGGCCGATGGCTCAAAAAGTGACGTCGTTTTGGTTAGTTTACAGTCCACTGCGAACATTCCATTCACTAGACGTTCATCGTATGAAACGCTACAGTGGTTAACCCAGTGGCTTCGCATGCGGAAGAACTCAGGTTCACATCTAGATTTAACTTTTCCGTGGATTTCTCTTTAAATCGCTTGAGGCAAATTCCGGCATGACCTGTGTAAAGCACATGTCCCGACAATTCCTTATTCATTCTTCCGCTATTCTAGTTCCGTCGCTAATGATCTCGGTTTCAAAGGAGCGAGAAGCTCTAAGCTTTGTTTCTTCCTTTCTTCACGAGGTATCATAGAGAAGTAGAAGCGAGGCGGTGACTGAAAATTTCGGTCTCTCTATGGATAAATCCTATACGGATCCAGATAGGGAGTTTTTTGGCTCAGCATCAACAACGTCTGGTGCTTTTAATCTCTGGTAAACTGTGGAGCCGTGCATTTATATCAGGACACGGTAGCAACATATGGCGTCTCCTCTCTTGGTGACCACATTTTGATTCGAAAAGCTTCTCCGTATGTCATGACACTTCAGTTTGTAGTTATTTATAAGGACACGAACTACATGTTTCATTTGTGAAGCACAAAAGAAAGGTAACAAATACAGCAGCTTTTTTTTTTTAAATTGAGACCCAATACGGACAACTCGTGAGTTTTCGTAATCTGCATGAAATAGAAACTGAAATCAGTTTTGTTTTAATCATCTTAGTCTCATTTACAGTAAATCAGAAGCCTAAGTTCATTTGACATGAGCATATGTGTCCACCATATTACCTTCAGGCATTCTCATAATTCAAGGTGAACAACAGGTATCAATACAGAAAAAACATTTTCGTGGAACTTAAGTACACTTTCTTTTTCTCATTGATTTTCGGTTCGTGCGCATACAGCCACCTCAACAATGGAATGTCAAAACCTTCTGGTCCAGACTGTATACCAATTAAGTTCCTTTCGGAGTATGCTGATGCATTAGCTCCATACTTAACAATCATATACAACCGTTCGCTCGACGAAAGATCCGTACCCAAAGACTGGAAAGCTGCACAGGTCACACCAATATTCAAGAAAGGTAGTAGGAGTAATCCACTAAACTGCAGGACCATATCGTTAACGTCGATATGCAGCAGGATTTTACAACATAGTGTTCGAACATAATGAATTACCTCGAAGAAAATGGTCTATTGACACACAGGCAACATGGGTTTAGAAAACATCGTTCCTGTGAAACACAACTAGCTCTTTATTCACATGAAGTGCTGAGTGCTATTAACAAGGGATTTCAATCGATTCCGTATTTCCTGATTTCCAGAAGGCTTTTGACACTTTACCACACTGGCGGCTCGTAGTGAAATTGCGTGCTTATGGAATATTGTCTCAGTTATGTGACTGGATCTGTGATTTCCTCTCAGAGACGTCACAGTTCGTTGTAACTAACGGAAAGTCATCGAGTGAAACAGAAGTGATTTCTGGCGTTCCCAAAGGTAGTGCTATAGGCCCTTTTCTGTTCCTTACATATATAAACGATTTGGGAGACAATCTGAGCAGCCGTCTTCGGTTGTGTGCAGATGATGCTGTCTTTTATCGACTAATAAAGTCATCAAAAGATCAAAACAAACTGCAAAATGATTTAGAAGAAATATCGGAATGGTGCGAAAAGTGTCAGTCGACCTTAAATAACGAAAAGTGTGAGGTCATCCACATGAGTGCTTAAAGGAACGCGTTAAACTTCGGTTACACGATAAATCAGTCTAATCTAAATGACCTAGGTTTTATAATTACGAACAATTTAAATTGGAGGGAACACACAGAAAATGTTGGGCGGAGAGAGGGGGGGAGGGGGGGGGAAGGCTAACCAAACACTGCGTTTTATTGGCAGGACACTTAGAAAATGTAACAGACCTACTAAGGAAACTGCCTACACTACGCTTGTCCGCCCACTTTTAGAATACTGTTGCGCGGTGTGGGATCCTTACCAGAAGGACTGACTGGGTACATCGAAAAAGTTCAAAGAAAGGCAGCACGTTTTGTATTATCGCGAAATATGAGAGAGAGTGTCACAGAAATGATACAGGATTTGGGTTGGACATTATTAAAAAGAAAGGCGTTTTTCGTTGCGACGGAATCTTCTCACTAAATTCCAATCAGGGAGGAACGATCACCAAGATAAAATAAGGGAAATCAGAGCTCGTACGGAAAGATATAGGTGTTCATTCTTCCCGCGCGCTAAAACAGCGGAATAACAGAGAATTGTGAAGGTGGTTCGATGAACCCTCTGCCAGGCACTTAAATGTGATTTACAGAGTATCCAAGTAGATGCAGATGTAGATGACGATACGAACGTAAGGACAGCACAACGCCCAGTCCCCGAGCAGAGAAAATCTCGTACCGAGCTGGGAATCGAACCCGGATTCCTTCCGTTAGCAGTTTGCCGCGTTGGCCGTGTAGCTACCGAGGCGTAGGGAAAGTTAAATACGATACCCTTGTGATAAATACATGTTTTTAAAAATTATTAAGAAGTTTTATTGTTCCTTATTATGAAAGAAGCATTTATTTCTCTTGCTAAGAGATCTAGGAAATATTCAGAATAATTACGGGAAATTGAATATTTAAACTAACCTAATAGTTTCACGCCGCATTTTTACTGAAATAGTTCCTCTCGTTGTAGTCCTAAATAAAAAATAATAATTTTCATTTTTTGGAAACCAACTGAGATACTATGTAAGTGCACTATTTTAAAATGTTTGATGCCACAAAAATTTCACAGCATGTTCACAGTTGCGAATATTTGTCTTTTTACCTGGCGATACTTGAACAGCAGAAAAGTGTGTTGCAAAGTAATAAATATTGTGGGATATTACACCAGTGTCGTGTGTTTTTCGTCATAATGCATAAAATATTCTATCAAGAACCAACAGAACAGTTAATTGATGCAATTACGGGGAAATAAATCATTGATTAAATGACATTCTAGCTGTTTGCAATGTTTTTTCCTTGCTGTTCTGCTGGAAAAAATCTCGTATATTAGGTAATATCAATTTACGACTGAGATTCGTGTAGGCCCGTTGCTTTCAAACTACACCGCCACAGACATTCGGATCTCTCTGATACAAACAAGAGAAAGCCGGTAGCTCTCGTCGTCCAAAAATACCGCCTGCCACATAGTGACGATATGTGAGCTCATATCAGCGTCACAGCTCATAGTGGGTTTACACACAGCGTTAAGTAACTAGCTTTAAAGAAACATCCGCCGTTGGGGCGTTACTTTTAATTATGTCCAAGGTGGTACAGTGTTTGCGGAAAAAGAATACGAACTTCCAGAGTTCAACAGCCTTTGGTTAGCTAGTAACTGTCTGTTCTCATTGTTCACCAAACTAGATGTTATGTGGGGATTAACTATAAGTTTACTCAAATAATCTACGAGTGTTTATGGAGTATATTTTAAAGTTTTCCGAGAACAGAAAACGAAATTTATGTCGTCGACCAACATCAGAAATGCCATAGCAAGATGTGCAGAAGACATTGCCACTGACTGATAACACCAGGATCGACATCTCGATAGTTAAATAGAAACAAGCTTTTCTTTGACCGCCAAATTGTTCATTGTGTTACAGAGTTTTAAGTGTCCTTTGAAAATTTGTGAACAAGTTCCGCGGTCTAAAGAGCTACAGTCATGGACTGTGCGGCTGGCCCCGGCGGAGGTTCGAGTCCTCCCTCGGGCATGGGTGTGTGCGTTCATCCTTAGGATAATTTAGGTTAAGTAGTGTGTAAGCTTAGGGACTGATGACCTCAGCAGTTAAGTCCCATAAGATTTCACACACATTTGAACATTATTTTGAACAAGTTCCACGGAACAACAATTGAGGTCACTGAACACGTCACAAGAAGACAGCCATTTCACATGAACAAAGTGAGTGATGACTTTTAAAAAGTGTCTGAACTGCAGACCAACATACGAATTGAATAGTCCATCTTCTTGGGTTATTTGTCTCTTTCTCCACAGGACGACCATGGCACGAGCCAAGACTGTTCAGAAAAACTTCAGTTTCTATGTGTTTCAACCTAAAATGGCAAAACAAAAATATTGAACTAATGTGTTTGTATTGCCATCTCGAAACATGTTCCTAGTTAAATAAGCAAATTTTGTAAGTGGTAATGGTCTCTGAAAACAATTTTCATATTTATTTGAGTTAATATATAGTAATACTGATCGAGTTCAAGATGTGTGTGTACTTGATATATTTATTTAAATCATGCTATTACACTTGTGAACTAAAATAATTTAAGGTTACAGTTTGGGAAGGTAAATCAAAAAATAATAAAGAACAAAAAATTATAATAGTTTGTTTCCTCACGCATGACTGAATGTTTGTGCAGACCCTGCCTAAAATGTAAATCTAGATCGATTTTTGAGAGTTTTGGGTACGAAAATGAAAAATTCAGCTACGCACTATCACGCCGAGGCATAAAATGAAGAGACTGATACCCACTGAAAGAACTGAAGTATCTAAGATACGTTACTGTTGTTATTACAGACACTGTCGCCAAAATCCTGACAGTTAAAGAGTGTATTAATAATATAAAAAGCCGCGTGCGAGAGCGTGTGTGTGTTTGTGTGTGTGTGTGTGTGTGTGTGTGTGTGTGTGTGTGTGTGTGTGAGAGAGTGAGTGAGTGAGTGAGTGTGTGTGTGTGGGTGGGTGGGTGTATTTTCCATAACACAGATAAAAAAAAACTAGGTCAGTCTATGTTTATTTTCACCTTCAAAGCTTGCATCACTTCAAGATCTAATTTTTACGTTGTACGATGGTCGGGTAAGAAAATAGTTTTCAGTATTCTGTTTCCAGCGGGTTACAGGGTGTTTTCGTCTATTTATCTGACAAGTTATACCGTAGCTTGTAATATGGCAATGTAACTTAAATGGTCACGCGAACCACAGTATATTAAGGCACTGTAATAACTGAAAGGAATCCTAAACAAGTAAACAAAATAGTTGATCTAAAGGAACTAGTATATTTCATGAACTTTTACATCATTACCGTAATATTTTGTCTCTGAAACACTGTAGTGTTCCAAAACAACGCGACGTGAATAGCTTCGATACGTCGACTAGCACTGTGAATGAAAATGCAGTACTTCCCTCTGCAGAGTTTAGTATGATAGTACACTTACAATGGAGATTGGTACTGATACATACTAGGCGTTTCCTCATCCAAAAGAATTTTATAGGATTTTATTACAAAAAGAAAAAGGAAAAAATAAAGAAATAATTATAAAAAAGTGACGAATGTTGTTTCTACGGAGCTCTTGATTGTACGCTGTCTAGTGCTGATCTTTTTAATGAATTTACGTGGCTCAGATGGAAACCCAGTTCTAAGCAAAGAAGGGAAAGCAGAAAGGTGGAAGGAGTATATAGAGGGTCTATACAAGGGCGATGTACTGGAGGACAATATTATAGAAATGGAAGAGGATGTAGATGAAGATGAAATGGGAGATACGATACTGCGTGAAGAGTTTGACAGAGCACTGATAGACCTGAGTCGAAACAAGGCCCACGGAGTAGATAACATTCCATTGGAACTACTGACGGCCTTGGGAGAGCCAGTCCTGACAAAACTCTACCATATGGTGAGCAAGATGTATGAAACAGGCGAAATACCCTCAGACTTCAAGAAAAATATAATAATTCCAATCCCAAAGAAAGCAGGTGTTGACAGATGTGAGAATTACCGAACAATCAGTTTAATAAGCCACAGCTGCAAAATACTAACAAGAATTCTTTACAGACGAATGGAAAAACTGGTAGAAGCGGACCTCGGGGAAGATCAGTTCGGATTCCGTAGAAATGTTGGAACACGTGAGGCAATACTGACCTTACGACTTATCTTAGAAGAAAGATTAAGGAAAGTCAAACCTACGTTTCTAGCATTTGTTGACTTAGAGAAAGCTTTTGACAATGTTGACTGGAATACTCTCTTTCAAATTCTAAAGGTGGCAGGGGTAAAATACAGGGAGCGAAAGGCTATTTACAATTTGTACAGAAACCAGATTGCAGTTATAAGAGTCGAGGGACATGAAAGGGAAGCAGTGGTTGGGAAGGGAGTAAGACAGGGTTGTAGCCTCTCCCCGATGTTATTCAATCTGTATATTGAGCAAGCAGTAAAGGAAACAAAAGAAAAATTCGGAGTAGGTATTAAAATCCATGGAGAAGAAATAAAAACTTTGAGGTTCGCCGATGACATTGTAATTCTGTCAGAGACAGCAAAGGACTTGGAAGAGCAGTTGAACGGAATGGATGGTGTCTTGAAGGGAGGATATAAGATGAACATCTACAAAAGCAAAACGAGGATAATGGAATGTAGTCGAATTAAGTCGGGTGATGTTGAGGGTATTAGATTAGGAAATGAGACACTTAAAGTAGTAAAGGAGTTTTGCTATTTGGGGAGCAAAATAACTGATGATGGTCGAAGTAGAGAGGATATAAAATGTAGACTGGCAATGGCAAGGAAAGCGTTTCTGAAGAAGAGAAATTTGTTAACATCGAGTATAGATTTAAGTGTTAGGAAGTCATTTCTGAAAGTATTTGTATGGAGTGTAGCATTGTATGGAAGTGAAACATGGACGGTAAATAGTTTGGACAAGAAGAGAAAAGAAGCTTTCGAAATGTGGTGCTACAGAAGAATGCTGAAGATTAGATGGGTAGATCACATAACTAATGAGGAGGTACTGAATAGGATTGGGGAGAAGAGAAGTTTGTGGCACAACTTGACCAGAAGAAGAGATCGGTTGGTAGGACATGTTCTGAGGCATCAAGGGATCACCAATTTAGTATTGGAGGGCAGCGTGGAGGGTAAAAATCGTAGGGGGAGACATAGAGATGAATACACTAAGCAGATTCAGAAGGATGTAGGTTGCAGTAAGTACTGGGAGATGAAGAAGCTTGCACAGGATAGAGTAGCATGGAGAGCTGCATCAAACCAGTCTCAGGACTGAAGACCACAACAACAACACATGGTTCCCCGTAAATCTGTGATGTTAAACATTTTATGACTAACAAATACGTACACACGTTTTAGTCTATTGTGCTTTATATACACAAAGGTTTTGTTTAATGCTACTAAAAACATATACACATGTTTTAGTCTGTTTGCTGTATATACACATAGAATTGATTTAATGCCAATACTTTCATCATTTTTAAACTTAAGCGGTATGATTACCTGTCATTTCTTGTACACTTGATTAGTTGACCCTTATATTACTATATGTATACTCTTTTATTATGCAGAGGCCTGAAGATGGTAAAATGAATTGCCGAAACTGGTTCCTTTCGAAATAAAATAAAATATCTTAAAGTGTACGGCTACTGGTAAAGTTTATTGAATTGAAAAAAAATACTGATGTCGCGTCAATATCTTCATGTGATCAACATCTTCAGCCATTTGCATCCACCGATGGATGAAGATATCCTCCATACTTCGCAGTAGTAATATGTCACAGTTTTCTTTTATATGAGCTGGCCGCGGTGGTCTCGCGGTTCTAGGCGCGCAGTCCTGAACCGCGCGACTGCTACGGTCGCAGGTTCGAATCCTGCCTCGGGCATGGCTGTGTGTGATGTCCTTAGGTTAGTTAGGTTTAAGTAGTTCTAAGTTCTAGGGGACTGATGACCACAGCTGTTAAGTCCCATAGTGCTCAGAGCCATTTTTTTTCTTTTATGTGTACTTATCTTCATGTTTTCCAATGTCATCTATCTTCCATTAGATATACTCTAGGTCTCTTCTTATCTCTTATTGTTAATTCGCCTACCTATACGTCCTGTTCATCCTTTTCATTATAATTATTTCACAATTATGCATCTCACTCCAGTTTCTTTCCTGAATCTTTTATTTTTGAGTTCCTATGTCTCCTAGTAATCCAAGCGTCTTTCCAGTGTTTTCTCACTACCATAAATCAGAACAAATGTACACAGCAGCTATATTTGTATCCATGTCGGACACTGTGGGAGCTAATCTTCGAAAAGTGTTTCGTTTACTAATAACACACTAAGTCACTTTTTCCATACTTTTTTTGTGTTGTCCATCCATTGTTTGTCTTCAACTCACGTAAATACAAAAACTCATCATCTGGTTCTATGATATGAATATTCACTTACACAACTCCCTTCTCGAGTTCTTTGGTTGTAAAATATTTTAAATTGATTATAACTTCCAACCTTTTATCTTCTGTAGTTAAGATCCTCAGTTTGTTGAACTTAATCCTCATTCAGGAGAATAGCATAAAGCAATCATAAGATGGTATGGCTCATTAGCATGTTTTTTTGTCCTTAATTTTATCAGCTAAGAAATCAATTATAACTGATGGCAAAAGCTTTGATGATATGGAACAGCCTCGCCTAAATAAAAATTCTTGACATACTATCGTGAAACTAGAGATTTCTAAATTCATACTTCGTTCTTTACAAGGCTTTCTTTAGCGAGGACTGAGTAGTGCGAGATTTCGTGCCGACGATGTGCAATTTCGAGGAGGTACTGTGTGATGACGTAAACACATCGAAAGGAGACGCCCCAGGAATACCTAAAACATAAAATTACCACCAAATGAAAATAGCCCCACACTAATATTTTAACTAACGAGCAACAGCTAAATTTTGGCCAAACCTAGTTCGAAAGATCCACGTTTCCTCAATCATACAAGACCATTGAGGGCACAAATGGTATTCAAATGCTTGTTTATATTTCAAAAAGACACACGTGTGTCCTCACAGAAGGTACAGTTTGTAATAGAAGCTCGTGTCCTGTAGCGTAACGCCTCGGCACTATAGGGACAAACACGCAAACTGATGTTTGCCAATACCTGGTTACTGATGTTCTTGTAGTGAAGAGACACAGATGGCATGGTGTAACACGTCGATACTATGCGGAATCAGCATTCACATTCAATTACCGCTCTTTCATTCATCGAGTGCATGCAAGACGTTATTTTACAGGTTTAGAGCCGGTGGCAGGCATAAAACGTCATCCGAAATTGTGCTGAGTGCTTTCTCAGAAAATTATTTTGAACAATTAGTTAATGATCCTACTCGAAGCGTAAATGGTTGCCAAAGCATACTTTTCCTTTTAGCAACAAATAATCCTGGACAAATAGTGTGTGTTGTGACGAATACATGGATTAGCGAACACAAGATAGTTGCTGCTAGGCTGAATACCGTAACACCTACAACCATCAAAAAGAAACGCAAAGCGTATCTATTTAAAGAAGCTGATAAAAATGCTCTTAACGCCTTTTTAAGAGACAGTCTTCACTCTATCCGATCTAATTATGTAAGCTTAGAAAAGTTTTGGAATGATTTCAAAGAAATAGTATCGACAGCAACTGAGAGATATATACCACGTAAATTAATAAGTGATGGTACTGATCTCCCATCGAACACAAAACTGGTCAGATCGCTGTTGCAGAAGAATCGAGAAAAGCATGCCAAATTTAAAAGAAAGCAAAATCCCCAAGACTGGCAAAGTTTTCCAGAAGTTCGAAATGTTGTTGTTGTGGTCTTCAGTCCTGAGACTGGTTTGATGCAGCTCTCCATGCTACTCTATCCTGTGCAAGCTTCTTCATCTCCCAGTACCTACTGCAACCTACATCCTTCTGAATCTGCTTAGTGTATTGATCTCTTGGTCTCCCTCTACGATTTTTACCCTCCACGCTGCCCTACAATGCTAAATTTGTGATCCCTTGATGCCTCAAAACATGTCCTACCAACCGATCCCTTCTTCTAGTCAAGTTGTGCCACAAACTTCTCTTCTCCCCAATCCTATTCAATACCTCCTAATTAGTTACGTGATCTACCCACCTTATCTTCAGCATTCTTCTGTAGCACCACCCATTTCGAAAGCTCTTCTTGTCCAAACTGGTTATCGTCCATGTTTCACTTCCATACATGGCTACACTCCATACAAATACTTTCAGAAACGACTTCCTGACACTTAAATCTATACTTGATGTTAACAAATTTCTCTTCTTCAGAAACGATTTCCTTGCCATTGCCAGTCTACTTTTGATATCCTCTCTACTTCGACCATCATCAGTTATTTTACTCCTTCAATAGCAAAACTCCTTTACTACTTTAAGTGTCTCACTTCCTAATCTAATCCCCTCAGCGTCACCCGATTTAATTAGACTACATTCCATTATCCTCGTTTTGCTTTTGTTGATGTTCATCTTATATCCTCCTTTCAAGACACTGTCCATTCCGTTCAACTGCTCATCCAAGTCCTTTGCTGTCTCTGACAGAATTACAATGTCATCGGCAAACCTCAAAGTTTTTACTTCTTCTCCATGAATTTTAATACCTACTCCGAATTTTTCTTTTGTTTCCTTTACTGCTTGCTCAATATACAGATTGAATAACATCGGGGAGAGGCTACAACCCTGTCTCACTCCTTTCCCAACCACTGCTTCCCTTTCATGCCCCTCGACTCTTATAACTGCCATCTGGTTTCTGTACAAATTGTAAATAGCCTTTCGCTCCCTGTATTTTACCCCTGCCACCTTCAGAACTTGAAAGAGAGTATTCCAGTTAACGTTGTCAAAAGCTTTCTCTAAGTCTACAAATGCTAGAAACGTAGGTTTGTCTTTTCTTAATCTTTCTTCTAAGATAAGTCGTAAGGTTAGTATTGCCTCACGTGTTCCAACATTTCTACGGAATCCAAACGGATCTTTCCCGAGGTCCGCTTCTACCAGTTTTTCCATTCGTCTGTAAAGAATTCGCGTTAGTATTTTGCAGCTGTGACTTATTAAACTGACAGTTCGGTAATTTTCACATCTGTCAACACCTGCTTTCTTTGGTATTGGAATTATTATATTCTTCTTGAAGTCTGTGGGTATTTCACCTGTCTCATACATCTTGCTCACCAGATGGTAGAGTTTTGTCATGACTGGCTCTCCCAAGGCCATCAGTAGTTCTAATGGAATGTTGTCTACTCCCGAGGCCTTGTTTCGACTCAGGTCTTTCAGTGCTCTGTCAAACTCTTCACGCAGTATCTTATCTCCCATTTCATCTTCATCTACATCCTCTTCCATTTCCATAATACTGTCCTCAAGTACATCGCCCTTGTATAAACCCTCTATATAGTCCTTCCACCTTTCTGCCTTCCCTTCTTTGCTTAGAACTGGGTTGCCATCTGAGCTCTTGATATTCATACAAGTGGTTCTCTTCTCTCCAAAGGTCTCTTTAATTTTCCTGTAGGCAGTATCTATCTTACCCCTAGTGAGACAAGCCTCTACATCCTTACATTTGTCCTCTAGCCATCCCTGCTTAGCCATTTTGCACTTTCTGTCGATCTCATTTTTGAGACGTTTGTATTCCCTTTTGCCTGCTTCATTTACTGCATTTTTATATTTTCTCCTTTCATCAATTAAATTCAATATTTCTTCTGTTACCCAAGGATTTCTCTTAGCCCTCGTCTTTTTACCTACTTGATCCTCTGCTGCCTTCACTACTTCATCCCTCAGAGCTACCCATTCCTCTTCTACTGTATTTCTTTCCCCCATTCCTGTCAATTGTTCCCTTATGCTCTCCCTGAAACTCTCTACAACCTCTGGTTCTTTCAGTTTATCCAGGTCCCATCTCCTTAAATTCCCACCTTTTTGCAGTTTCTTCAGTTTCAATCATAACCAATAGATTGTGGTCAGAATCCACATCTGCCCCTGGAAATGTCTTACAATTTAAAACCTGGTTCCTAAATCTCTGTCTTACCATTATATAATCTATCTGATACCTATTAGTATCTCCAGGATTCTTCCAGGTATACAACCTTCTTTTATGATTCTTGAACCAAGTGTTAGCTATGATTAAGTTATGCTCTGTGCAAAATTCTACAAGGCGGCTTCCTCTTTCATTTCTTCCCCCCAATCCATATTCACCTACTATGTTTCCTTCTCTCCCTTTTCCTACTGACGAATTCCAGTCACCCATGACTATTAAATTTTCGTCTCCCTTCACTTCCTGAATAATTTCTTTTATCTCGTCATACATTTCATCAATTTCTTCATCATCTGCAGAGCTAGTTGGCATATAAACTTGTACTACTGTGGTAGGCATGGGCTTTGTGTCTATCTTGGCCACAATAATGCGTTCACTATGCTGTTTGTAGTAGCTAACCCGCACTCCTATTTTTTTATTCATTATTAAACCTACTCCTGCATTACCCCTATTTGATTTTGTATTTATAACCCTGTAATCACCTGACCAAAAGTCTTGTTCCTCCTGCCACCGAACTTCACTAATTCCCACTATATCTAACTTTAACCTATCCATTTCCCTTTTTAAATTTTCTAACCTACCTACCCGATTAAGGGATCTGACATTCCACGCTCCGATCCGCAGAATGCCAGTTTTCTTTCTCCTGATAACGACGTCCTCTTGAGTAGTCCCCGCCCGGAGATCCGAATGGGGGACTATTTTACCTCCGGAATATTTTACCCAAGAGGACGCCATCATCATTTAATCATACAGTAAAGCTGCATGTCCTCGGGGAAAATTACAGCTGTAGTTTCCCCTTGCTTTCAGCCGTTCGCAGTACCAGCCCAGCAAGGCCGTTTTGGTTAATGGTTACAAGGCCAGATCAGTCAATCATCCAGACTGTTGCCCCTGCAACTACTGAAAAGGCTGCTGCCCCTCTTCAGGAACCACATGTTTGTCTGGCCTCTCAACAGATACCCCTCCGTTGTGGTTGCACCTACGGTACGGCCATCTGTATCGCTGAGGCACGCAAGCCTCCCCACCAACGGCAAGGTCCATGGTTCATGGGGGAATTTCGAAATATATCTCGTATTTCAATGCGAAATGCTTTTAATAATTTCCAAAACGAAACTCTGTCTCGGAATCTGGCAGAAAACCCAAAGAAATTCTGGTCATACATAATGCACACCAGTGGTAAGACGCAATCGATACCTTCACTGCGCGATAACAACGGTATCGTCATTGGTGACAGTGCCACTAAAGCAGAGTTATTAAACACAGCTTTCCGAAACTCCTTCACGAAGTAAATATTCCTGAATTCCAATCAAGAACAACTGCCAAGATAAGAAACATAGAAGTAGATATCCTCTGTGTAACAAAGCAGCTTTAGTCACTTAATAAAGCCAAGGCCTCCGGTCCAGATTGTATGCCAGTTAGTTTCCTCTCAGAGTACGCTGATACAATAGCTCCATATTTAGCAATTATATACAACCACTCGCTCACAGAAAGATCCTTACTGGACTGTAAAATTGCTCAAGTCACACCAATACCTAAAAAGCGAAGTAGGAGTAATCCGCTGAATTACAGACCCATATCACTAACGTCGATTTGCAGTAGGGTTTTGGAACATATACTGTATTCGAACATTATGAACTACATCGAAGAAAGCGATTTATTGACACATAGTCAGCACGGATTCAGAAAGAATCGTCCTTGCGAAACACAACTAGCTCTTTATACTCATGAAGTAGTGAGCGCTATCGACAGGTGATGCCAAATTGATTCCATATTTTTAGATGTCCAGAAGGCTTTCTACACCGTTCCTCACAAACGGCTCCTACCCAAACGGCGTGCCTCGGTTCTGCGACTGGATTCGTGATTTCCTGTCAGGAAGGTCACAGTTCGTAGGAATAGATGGAAAGTCACCGAGTAAAACAGAAGTAATAACCGCCGTTCCCCAAGGAACTGCTATAGACCCTCTATTATACATGATCTATGTTAACGACATAGGTGACAATCTGAGATTGTTTGCAGATGATGTTGTCATTTACCGTCTTGTTAAGTCATCAGATGGGCAAAACGATTTGCAAAATTATGTAGATAAGATATCTGTATGGTGCGAAAAGTGGCAATTGACCTTGAATAAAGAAAAGTATGAGTACACGAGTACTAAAAGAAATCCTTTAAATTTCGATTACGCGATAAGTCACACAAATCTGAAGGCTGTAAATTCAACTACATACTTAAGGATTACAATTACAAATAACCTAAATTGGAACGATCATATAGATAGTGTTGTGAGTAGAACAAACCAAAGACTGCGATTCATTTGCAGAACTCTTAGAAGGTGCAACAGGTGTACTAAAACGCCTGTTTACACCACGCTTGTCCGCCCTATCATGAAGTACTGCTGTGCGATGTGGTATCCGCATCAGGTGGGACTGATGGATGACATCGAAAAGGTTCAAAGAAAGACAAGTCGTTAGTTATTATCGCGAAATAAGGGAGATAGTGCTACAGACATGACACGTGATTTGGAGTGTCAATCATTAAAACAAAGGCGTTTTTCGTTGCGACGAGATCTTCTCATGAAATCTCAATCACTAGTTTCTCCTTCGATTGCGAAAACTTTCTGTTGGCACCCACCTACATACGGAGAAATGATCATCACGATAAAATAAGAGAAATCAGGGCTCAATCAGAAAAATTTAAGTGCTCCTTTTTCCCGCGCGCGGTTCGAGAGTGGAACGGTAGAGAGACAGCTTGAAGGTTCTTCATTGTACCCTCTGCCAGGCGCTTTGTTGTGAACAGCAGAGTAATCACTTAGATATAGATGTACATATATCATTCTACAGCACACCAACAGTCTCTTTCCGAACACGTATTGCTCTCCATAATTATACTGTTCTCCATTATAAGTGTGTAATGTGCATTTAGAAACAGCCTGCTTGCGAATGTATGTATCACAGTTAGGAAGGATTAATACGAAAAGCGATTACAACAAAATACTTTCTGTATATACAGTTGATGGTTCACCGTGGAGCAGTCTTGCATGACCTAGGTAGTGCCTGCAAGTCGAAAAAAAAAGTTATTGCTTTTAGCTCAGCGTTCAGTGATCTGTAATACGATCGAAGATCCGGAACAGACACTCTCCTTGGGCTGTCTCCCTCGCCTTTCCTCTACTATCTCAGTCACCATTTGTTATCGTTAACTGGCGCAGGGCCGTAGGAGGGAAATCCCACACGCCCACAGTGGGTGGCTCGCAGTTCCCCAGGTCCAATAAAAAGACGTTACGAATCTTTAAACATGCTACATACACTGTCACCTGATAAGCAAAGTAAGAGCCTACGGAATATCAGACCAGCTGTGTGGCTGGATTGAAGAGTTTTTTGCAAACAGAACACAGCTTGTTGTTCTCTGTGGAGAGGCGCCTACAGACGTTAAAGTAACCTCTGGCGTGCCACAGGGGAGTGTTATGGGACCATTGCTTTTCACAATATATATAAATGACGTAGTAGATACTGTCGGAAGTTCCATGCGGTTTTTCGCGGATGATGCTGTAGTATACAGAGAGGTTGCAGCATTAGGAAATTGCAGCGAAATGCAGGAAGATCTGCAGCGGATAAGCACTTGGTGCAGGGAGTGGCAACTGTCCCTTAACATAGACAAAAGTAATGTATTGCGAATACACAGAAAGGAGGATCCTTTATTGTATGATTATATAATATCGGAACAAACACTGGTATCAGTTACTTCTGTAAAATATCTGGGAGTATGCGTACAACCCGATTTGAAGTGGAATGATCATACAAAATTAATTGTTGGTAAGGCGGGTACCACGTTGAGTTTCATTGGGAGAGTCCTTAGAAGATGTAGTCCATCAACAAAGGAGGTGGGTTACAAAACACTCGTTCGACCTCTACTTGAGTATTGCTCATCAGTGTGGAATCTGTACCAGGTCGGGTTGACGGAGGAGATAGAGAACATCCAAAGAAGAGCGGCGCGTTTCGTCACAGGGTTAATTGCTAAGCGTGATAGCGTTACGGAGATGTTTAGCAAACTCAAGTGGCAGACTCTGCAAGAGAGGCGCTCTGCATCGCGGTGTAGCTTGCTGTCCAGGTTTCGAGAGGGTGCGTTTCTGGATGAGGTATCGAATATATTGCTTCCCCCTACTTACACCTCCCGAGGAGATCACGAATGTAAAATTAGAGAGATCTGAGCGCGCACAGAGGCTTTCCGGCAGTCGTTCTTCCCGCGAACCATACGCGACTGGAACAGGAAATGGAGGTAATGACAGTGTCACGTAAAGTGCCCTCCGCCACACACCGTTGGGTGGCTTGCGGAATATAAATGTAGATGTGTAGATGTGAAATAAGGAAATGAAAATGCGTCACAATGCGGAGAAATCCATAAGCAGTAATTATAGAAAATTTCTCGTTTTCGGTATTAATAATTGGTGCACAAATATGTTATTACTGGTACTGTCAGTGCAACTACTAAAATACACTTAATTCCCTAAAAATATCCAAGCTTTCGACAATATCCATCTTTGTTTTAGTCAGGTAAGCACTCTGTTGGCGGATATTGTCAAAAGTTCGGAATTTTTTACGGAATAACGCGACAAGTTCACAGAGCAAATGTGATACTATAAATCTGTTGCGGAACTCCTCGTGGTTATATCAAAACGCGTGTTTTCGTTATCATATGGTCTTCGGTTTATGCGCCGTCAATGATTTGAAAACCTCTTGCTGTATAAATCTTTTTTCATATCCATTGACGATGGTTTCAGTGAATAAAACAAAACACGAATAATGACAAAAAACGTTTTAGTATTTGCATGGTCAGTATCATTATTGATAAAGAAAAATTAGATGAATTCTGGCTTCATGGTAGAATATTAAAAGTGATATCCCCTCCCCCCTTGCTCCAGGCCTCCTCCCCCCGCCCTTACCGCACATTTGAAATACGGAAGGCATTTGGCCGCCCAGATCGTCTACACATTCCTTGGTGGTACTAAATTCTCGGAGAATAAGAACAGAAACCGTAGAATATCGTGATATTGGTAACAGTACTATATCAGAGGCCTCTGTATCTTAAACGGTAATTAGAAACGTATGACAAAGATGTCTTCGTGACGTCCATCAGAAAAAAAATTGCACTCTCGCTGGAAACTAGTCAGACGATGGCAACTTCGGACATACTGCCCCTTAGAACTATAGACGGCTTATGTTGCGTGGCGTCGATACATTTAAGCGTAACTATCCCTTAGTTGTCAGAGACTGTGAACACTACAGCGTGCATTCAGCATCATTTTGTATTTTAACTGAAGAAACAGGTTTCTTGATAGTCTGCGAGCTGTTTCTAGATGGTCCTTTATTATAGATGTCTTTCAAAGCAGTTAATCTTGATCACTGAGAGTTGGTTCTGCCCAATTTTAATTAACGAGTCGTTCATGGCATCAGCTCTACACCTCTACACCTGCAAAACCGGATCTTCCACGGAGTGTACTCGGCAAAAATATGGTTTAAATGGCTCTGAGCACTATGGGACTTAACATCTGACGTCATCAGTCCCCTATAACTTAGAACTACGTAAACCTAAGGACATCACACACATCCATGCCCAAGGCAGGATTCGAACCTGCGACCATAGCGGTCGCGCGGTTCCAGATTGAAGCGCCTAGAACCGCTCGGCTACCGGGGCCGGCAACTCGGTAAAGAGGGGCACTATTTGAACCACATGCAGTGAGTAGCAGAAACATCTGACGCTATGAGAAAAGTCCATGTTGCACTTGCATTGTTGTTCTTCCCGCTCTCTCAGTTGCGTTGCAGCAGTGTATGGAAGTATCTACGATTACTTTCGGCCTCTTCAGATCTTGTAAATGTCTTGTAGCACATCATGAGACTGCGTGTGAAACGACGTTTGTGTCACGTGAGAGAGGAAAAATCAGATTACTAACCTAAAACGTTGTTTTGTGAATAAAAAGACGTCCTATTGCGAGTGCGAACGCTAATAATAGGTGTCTGAGTATTCCGTGCTGTTGAACAAAGATAATAAACTACTATTTGAGATGTCAGAGGAGACAGATGTATTATAGATACGCGAAAAAAGTATTCTTATATTGTTAACGGCACACATGTTGTAATTTTCAGTTACTGAGATTTTGATTCTATATATACAGAAAGAAGAATAACTTACGGTTGGAAAAGGGAGATTTAAACTGTAAGCAAATAAGACAATACAACGAAGTTTACTTAAAGGAACGAAAGTACGGTACGTTGGAGTTTCGTTTCAATGATGTCCGCCCCCGTTAGATGAGTGGTCAGCGCGACGGACTGTCAGTTCTTAGGGCCCGGGTTCGATTCCTGGCTGACACAGATTTTCTCTGCTCAGGGACTGGGTGTTTTGTTGTCCTCAGCATCATCATTTCAGCCCCATCGACGCGCAAGTCTCCGAAGAGGCGTCAAATCGAAAGACTTGCACCCGGCGAAGGTCTACCCGACAGTAGGCCCTAGGCACACGATATTTCAATGATCACTAAGTTCATGTTCTAGTATGACTCGCGTAAACTAAGTGGAGAGATGTGAATTGGGAATTTGAAGGAAACCTGCAACTCACATAGCCAAATTCATCTTTGAAAGAAAATCTCTAAGAATAATAATAAATGCTTTAGACGTAATTCCTTAACTCCTGAAATCCGATGGATGTCTGAGGTCTGTTACTGCACACTAACAGCCGCCGTGAGGTTTACCTAAACACTGATCGCAATGTCTGACTTCTGGCAAAATCGCCCGACAGGTCAGTCAGCCAACGGTGAATGAGCTCAGCCTACATCGACCTGAACAATGTACTAAGGACTGAGATTCGTAAACAGTTTTACAAGATAAAATTTCTTGTTCGCCTGAACAAGAATGCTTCTGTGATGCGTGAGAAGTTGAAGGCAGCTTTTGGTGAGTCTACTGAGTTCTGTCGAGCGTGATTTCGTTAGCACAACGTATTTCAGGACGACCACGTAAAAAATGCTAATTGCAAAGGAGGAGGAGGTGTGCTTGTTACGGCCTTGACAGAGGTAGTTGTCACTACTGGACACCATCATTATTCGTAGCGGCCGGTCGCAGTGGCCGTGCGGTTCTGGCGCTGCAGTCCAGAACCGCGGGACTGCTACGGTCGCAGGTTCGAATGCTGCCTCGGGCATGGGTGTGTGTGATGTCCTTAGGTTAGTTAGGTTTAAGTAGTTCTAAGTTCTAGGGGACTTATGACCTAAGGTGTTGAGTCCCATAGTGCTCAGAGCCATTTGAACCAAGCCATATTCGTAGCGATAGTCATCCCACTATCTGTCAACTTGCACGCATGTCAGAGGTATCAGCTGGAAGTGTTCACGCACTTTCAAATGTTTATTTTAAAGAATGTGCACGCTGGATTCCACGATTTCTTACTCCAGAACAAGAGCTAAATCGTGTTGCGATGTACCACTATTGGAAACAGCGGACTGAGGATGATGCATGGCGTCAAAACATCACTGTAGATTAAACATGGGTGTCTTGGAACGTAGCAGGGCAGAGTGACTGCAACGTGACGAACCATTCCCTCAAGAAGCTCGTTTGGAGTAATCTGTGAATAAGGTCATGGTCCTTACGACCTTCGATTATAAAGCCATGGTGAGCACTCACACTGTTCCAAAAAGCACTGCAGACCCTGCAGTATTTTAGAGTTAGGTCTTGTAGCAACTAATGATTACATTCCAACAAACAGGAGAGAATTTGGTGCCTGGTAGAACCTTCACCAATATAGTGCCAGGCCTAATGTACTCAAACTGTGATAGAGTTTCAGACTAGGAGAGACGTTTCTACTGCATCACATCCACGCTCCAGCCGGTCAACACCTTGAATGGTACCGAAATTTTTTCTCCACCCCATTGCCAAAAACGGTCTATGGGACGTCCTTTTCGTAACGAAACCCGGGAAGTTAAAGCTCCAGAGGCGATTTTTAAGTGCATAACAAATAAAGATCTTAAGAACGTAGGCTTCCGCGGCCGGTGTCATAGTGACTAAAATTCTTCTGGGTATTATGCCGCGTCATTGCTAAAAACTAACAACAATAATAATCTAAAACCGACGTTTTGGCCTTCCTCAGGGCACGAGGAAGGCCGTTGCAATTCGGCCGAAACGTCGGTTTTAGTTTACTATTGTTGTTAGTTTTTAGCAATGACGGGGCATAATACCCAGAAGAATTTTAGTCACTAAAATAACGATCTTCACCCGGTATTCCAGTAGTGGCAACGGAGATAAAACCAGAACAGTGCTTTCGATGGAGATTGAGAGAAACACACGTTTAAGTTTATGAACTTTTGAAATAAAAATTTTGGAAAATGATTTTCAGTCTAATGAAACATCCTTTACGTTACGATAATAGTCGTTGCCTCAAAAAGATGCTGCGTTCTGAATCGCGTATGTTCTTATTACTACAATAAGGCGTCAATGTAAAGGTACCCAGCGGTAATTACAGTGCGGATGTTCCGTTATGTTCCCATGATTTTTCGGCTAAGTGGGTCAATTCGTCAAGCCGAATTATGTTTCACGTCCTTTCTCTGTTAATGTGTCTCAGCATTTCTTGTGACTCTTTTCTACCCACTTCACTGTTTCTTCTGATTATTTTTTTTTCTGTTCCCCAAGATTAATGATTCGCAACTATACACTATAATACTCAGAACAGAAGTTTTGAAAATCTTGTTCCCTACATCTACAACGAGGATGTTGTTTGTTAATAAATTACTTATAATATCAAATGGGTCAAGTGGCTCTGAGCCCTATGGGACTTAATATCTGAGGCCATCAGTCCCCTAGAACTTAGTACTACTTAACCTAACTAACCTAAGGACATCACACACATCCATGCCCGAGGCAGGATTCGAACCTGCAACCGTAGCGGTCGCGCGGTTCCAGACTGAAGCGCCTAGAGCCGCTCGGTCACACCGGCCGGCACTTGCATTGCGCCCAACTTGCGTTTCTTTCTACTCAAAACAATCTACTAGCCCACCGCCTAAACCTTTAGGTATTTAACCTGTATTGATATGTAGATACCCAATGAAGACTGTAAGCTATCATTTATTACGCAAGGATTTTTTTTTTATTAAAGCAGAATTATGGCCCTGCAGACATCAAAAGTGTGGTGGAATAGTGCCAGTGTAATTTAATTTTGTGAACAGGTGAGATTCGTATGTAATGAAAGTCACGGTTACAATAAGTTCTATTGTTTATAATAAATCCTCAAATGGTTCAAATGGCTCTGAGCACTATGGGACTCAACTGCTGTGGTCATCAGTCCCCTAGAACTTAGAACTACTTAAACCTAACTAACCTAAGGACATCACACACAGCCATGCCCGAGGCAGAATTCGAACCTGCGACCGTAGCAGTCGCACGGTTCCGGACTGCGCGCCTAGAACCGCGAGACCACCGCGGCCGGCCAATAAATCCTCACACCATGGCTGTGAATCCCACACGGACTTTAAACCATACTACAGTTGAAGTTGCATAACGAATTATTTCTCGCAGCGAATTCTGCTAGCAGACTACGAAGTGATTTTCTTATTAGGAGCGGACCAAGTGAGACCTTAGTTCCTCCTGACATTCGCCGTAACATTCGTTCATTCTTCGAGACCCACTCCTAGCCATCCTATCACAAGAGTCCTCCCACTTCCCAATAATGTTCCAAAACTACTACGTCGGACAAATCTGACCAATAAAATTCCCTCATTTTCGCGCCCAGTGGCCTACAGCTGAAGAACAGAATGTATTTAGGCGCTGTGCTGTTGGTGCCTCAAAGGAGCGCGTTAACATGTTGTTTCCTACGTCCGTCCAAAGATTCCTATATGCTTCATGTAGGTATACGAGAGCCCGTGTACACCTGTTTTTGAGATGAGAAAGTTGCAGTCTCACACTAAGAGAATCCTCACACCTTGCCTTTATGCCGAGAGCATACAGTCATAAATACCTGTAGCTTTCACAGAGCCTGCGTAGTGTCCACCGGTATATTGCTCTCCTGCCGCCAGGCTGGCGACGTCCTCTCTGCATTCTCTGCCCAAGGCTCATTGTTACCTACTTTCAGGGACTGTTACTGTACTTTACAACACCATCACGCCAGAAAAACGCTTTGGAACGTGGGAGCAGCTTTCATCTCTTGCAGAATTCCAACGACGGCGTTACTTGCTGCCAGCATTGTGTCGGCTCGCGACGGGAGTCCGCCCACACTGTCCAGGGCAAACAAAGGCCATCGTCGAACGCTGTTCTACCCGGCGTCGGCGTCGCCATTAGAACCTGCTTTAAGCAAATGGTTCCCATTTGCTATCTGTACGTGAAACTGCCAGCCCAACCAAACGTAGTTCTCAACAAATAAAACGCTCACAAATACTTGATGTGTTGGCAGTCACTATCGGATAAACTCTAATAAAAACAGAAGAAAACGCTATTTGCAAGTCAAATTAATTCGACCTACATATCACTCTACATAATTTGCATCTCAGATATTGATAGTGTGAAAATCGACGAAACCGCCTGCTTCGCCGTCTTTCAATACTACAGAAAGATACAACATTATTTTATCAGATTCCGAATCAGCGCTTTACTTGCTATGATCAACAAAACCGGAAACTGAGTCATCCTATAGTTCGCAGAATACTGACGGAAATCCAAGGCAACAAAGGCAGGTCTAAAATTATTGGATCACAGGTGACGCTGGGATAAAAGGAGACGAAACTGCAGGTAGTCTGGCCAAATAGGCAATATATGTTGGCAAGGAAAAAAATCCGAAGTACCGGCAAAGGACTTTCCACAAAAATATAGAAGATTAACAAGAAATGAATGGAATAAAAGATTGAGAACAATCCTCGAATCAAGTGGCCGACATTACACCAGTACATCACCAGTAATACCAAGAGAACCTGGATACATGAAGAGCTATTGTGGCAAAATGTATGTGTCCACTAAAGCGCGACTGAGATTCAGTCATCGATGATTCCGACAGCATATTCACCGCATTAATGCAGTTGACTCACCGCTTTGTGAATGTAGAATCACAGAGGATGTGAGCCATTCGTACTGCGAATGCGACAACCGCGGACAACCATTCGCTACATCTATTCTGCATCTGGTGTCATTGAAATGTCGTCTCCCTACATTTGTGCCGACACTGCTGGCGACAAGTGGCTAAACGGTCGACAAGGTTATATTTCTCTTCCTGTATCCAGAAAATTTAAATAATACAGATAATGCGTTAAGATAAATAAGTGTGAAAGTGAGATAGGAGAAACCTGTACATTTTAATCTGCCACAATTTGACACGTATTGGTACAGTTAACAACAACCAACTCTTCTAGGAGCAATGCAGCAAGTATATTCGTAGTATTTCCAGCAGTAATGTAAATCTATTAATGATCAGTTACGTAAAACGTACCTCCTATACGGGTTTATCTCTAGTTTGTTTTAATTAAGTACTAAAGATTTTTGGGTAGAGACCTAAAAGCCAATAAATAAAAATAAAAGAAAACGTCATGTATAGGTCACAGAGGTTAAAACGTATCTGTTTCGAACTCTGAAATAAAATTACTAGCGTGCTTCCGCAGAATTTTTGTACTCGTATTTGAACATGTAAGAGTCGGACGAGAGATAAACGTAACATTTACGATACCAATAGAAACGGACCACAAATATATTGTTTCTCTATGTTATCGTACATTACTAATTTTTCAAAACATTTTTTAGTTTTTATGGGTTTTCCATTTTTATAAGTTTTCCGTGAACGATGTGGTGTCTTTTTCGTAACGTGTTAGAGTGGATAATTTGGTTTTTCAGCTGTGGTTGAGAACTCTGCTTATCCAAAATACAGTAATCATTTTACCATTACCTACACAACATTAGTAATTTTTGTTCCTACTGGCATCAGCTATCCAGAGTTAAAATTTCGTGACACAGTTTTCCTCCACCCTGTATATACTGACGTTAGATGCACACAGGAAGTTTCGTGTGACGCATTAGTTTGCAACAGCATGTAGTATTTAATGTTCACATCAGTGCTCTGCATATACACCGGTAGTTCTTTATTGTTACCGTATACATCTGCAGGATACTGCATCAGAGAAATTATCGTCGGGGAGGAATGTTAATTGGTGTAACAGCGCATATACGGCAGCTCCAAACTGTGTTTTGTTCTCAGCGCTTTGAAACTGCCTGCTCAGCGATACGACACAGCGACAAGACGGAGTGCTGCTGTAGGCAAATTACTCTGCCTCCAGCAAAACACGACCTGCCTGTTTAATTAGCACCTACAAGACGAAACCCGTGGGAGAGGATTCACAGTTGTACGCAGGCTGGCGCTGATGAGAACTGCGTTAAGAGATTTGTGGGTAAACATTTCTCTTCTCCTTAGCTCTCCAGCCTTTATACTGTACGGTTAGCTTGTACGCATACTGTAATCACGGAAGAAGGAATGCAATGCAGAAGGAAGGGGGGGGGGGGTATGGTTAGAGTTAATTGCTACATTGCCAAGTAATTATTTACTGCCAAGTACTCGGAAAACCGCTACTACCTATTCGAGAAATGAGAGCGATGTAGCCTATTGCATAGTAGATTCCATTAACGTTAAAATATCAGACACTGCCAAACATACTCAATGAATTTAGGCTCCAAACTAAACTTCAAACTGAAAACTTTTGCTTATGTCTCTTTAAGTTCATTTTTTAAACATATTGGCAGATAAATAACATTCAAATCACAATGAAAATAATTTATTTTTATTTCGTTTCTTTGACACATCCGAAGATTTGCACATATTTATAGGATGTCTCAGGAGGAGTGGTTAATACTCAGGGATATGACAGGAACGATCATTCGAAGCAAAAAACCCTAGTAAACATGGGCTCAAAAAGGCATACCTTAACAGCTATGAGCTATTCCTCTTCGATACTGTGAAACAAATCTCTTCTACTGCAATCTCTTTGCTCTCCTTCTTTGGGGATGACTAGGTGTGGACCAAAACAAGAAAAGCTGTTCAAATGGTTCAAATGGCTCTGAGCACTATGGGACTTAACATCTGTGGTCATCAGTCCCCTAGACCTTAGAACTACTTAAACCTAACTAAGGACATGACACACATCCATGCCCGAGGCAGGATTCGAACCTGCGACCGTAGCAGTCGCGCGGTTCCGGACTGAGCGCCTAGAACCGCTAGACCACCACGGCCGGCAAGAAAAAGTCTAATAATCATGGGCTCCAAAATGCATTCCCAAACAGCATGAGCACTTGTTTAGCAGATGTATTGCACAGTAGGCAAGATGAACAAGTGCTTATAGCTGCTACGGTATGCACTTTAGAGCTGAAGTTCAATGGACTTTTGTTCTTGCTTTGGTCCATATTACCACCTCCCAAAATGTTTAAAGCAAAGAGCTTGCAGTACGCATGCACTTTAGAGCCCACGATCATTCCTGCCATATCTCTGAATACTGGTCATGACTCGTATGTTCGTACGAGCACGAACTGGGATTGAAGGGAACTTGTTCTCTTTGGATTCACAGGTAGCCAGACGAGTGACATTTCTCACTGCAATCTCTTTGATTGTAGCAACCAATGACATACTTGCCACAAGAGTTCGATTTACTGCAGCTGAACTTTGGCGTGGTGTTATGATACTTTTGTTGTTATGCTGATTCTGGTCGGCCACACAGTCGGCTGTTGCCGGTCCTGCACCGTCTTAATTTCATTTTGCAAATCTGTTGGTGAGATCGCTACATGCTTTTGACTTAAGCAAAGCATGACTGCAATCAAGTAGGGCGAATTTATTTTTAGATGTCACGGTTACGTGCAGTTACTCTTTCCCTTTTCTTTGGCATTCTGATTGTTAATCAAATTAGTTTTCTGTTGATGGGTTCGAGTTGACCATGAATGGGATATCCATACGTTCTTTCGGCACTAAAACTTCATAATCTGGCCGGCCGAAGTGGCCGTGCGGTTAAAGGCGCTGCAGTCGGGAACCGCAAGACCGCTACGGTCGCAGGTTCGAATCCTGCCTCGGGCATGGATGTTTGTGATGTCCTTAGGTTAGTTAGGTTTAACTAGTTCTAAGTTCTAGGGGACTAATGACCTCAGCAGTTGAGTCCCATAGTGCTCAGAACCATTTGAACCATTTCATAATCTGTGCGTTTCCTATGAGGGCAAGCTGAAAAGTAATTCCTCCGAATATTTTATGCGAAAACTCATAGCTTTTTTCAGTAAAACAAACGTTATTAGCATTATATATCTTTATTCTTCATGTCCACATATTTACTTCTTAAAACAGTCACCGTGCTGATGAGCACATTTCTCCCAATGAGAGAACAGTTCAATGACAGCGTTACTGTAGAAAGACTGACTTCATTGACAAGGCAGCAAACTCACCTCTGTTCGCCCTGCTTCATCACTAGCAAAATAAAGTTCTCGCATGTGTTATTTAAGTTCTGGAAACAGTTTCAAACTCGTGTGGGGCCAAGTCGTGACTGTATGTATGATGCGATCATCAATGACAATGAACCCAAGGCGTCGGATTGTTGCAGATGTCGCAGCGCTCGTGTTCGGTCTGGAATTGCTATGCTGCAGGAGCTGGTGCACCATGTGTGGATGAACTCTTCGAGTTCGAAACTCGATTACAGCAGCGCACCGATACACCGCCATGTTACAGGCTCAATCTGGAGACTCCAGTAGCAGACGGCTGCAAATACGCAGACATGAAGAATTAAGATGTAAAATATTAATACGGTTTGTTTTATTTAAAAAGCTTTAAGAGTCTTGACAGAAAAATTCAGAGGCATTACTCAAAATGGTTCAAATGGCTCTGAGCACTATGGGACTCAACATCTTAGGTCATAAGTCCCCTAGAACTTAGAACTACTTAAACCTAACTAACCTAAGGACACCACACACACCCATGCCCGAGGCAGGATTCGAACCTGCGACCGTAGCAGTCCCGCGGTTCCGGACTGCAGCGCCAGAACCGTTAGACCACCGCGGCCGGCGGAGGCATTACTTTCCGGCACTCCTTTCATAGTTTTCTTTTCAAAGACTAAACAATCATTGTCGCGTTCAGTCATTTCCTTCTGATACTCGAGATTTTTCCGTTGTGCTCACGAATGTTAACTGTTGTCGCCATATAAATAAGTCAGATGAGTTTTTAAATCGGCTTGCGAGAAAAACGGTTCTAAGCAAGTTGAAAAGTGTACTAATTTAGGGTAAGTTACTAGCTTTTGAAACCGCCAGTTGGCATTCAACATGTATTTAGATGTTTTGTTAAAACAAGAAATAGTTTGTCAGTGCGACAACTTGTGCAGATGACGTAGAAAATTATTTTTTATTTACAGTTTGGTCTCGGATCATGTGGTATGTACCTTGTGTTTGAAGTTAATCCTGTTACTCGTTTATTTTTCATACTGCTATCACAGTCAAAAATTCACTTCTCACCTGTCTGACATGGCGACAGTAATCAATAATCAGGTACATCTACACATGAACTCCACAAGATACTATACGGTGCATGGCGGAGTGTACATCGTACCGAAATTATACATTTCCTTTCTTCTTCCAAAATGGTTCAAATGGCTCTGAGCACTATAGGACTTAACATGTGAGGTCATGAGTCCCCTAGAACTTAGAACTACTTAAACCTAACTAACCTAAGGAAATCACACACATCCATGCCCGAGGCAGGATTCGAACCTGCGACAGTAGCGGTCTCGCGGTTCCAGACTGTCGCGCCTAGAACCGCACGGCCACTCCGGCCGGCTTTCTTCTTCCATTAGCAATTTGAACAAGGGAAAAATGAATATATGCTCTACCGTCTCTTATGCTCATGAAGAATATGCCAGAAATACACGACTGTATAATGTATAATGTTCGCTCATTTTTTCAAATACTTTATTGTTGGTTTTTACCATATCTGCTTAATTTCCCTGACCATTTCTGTTACATTTTCGTACGGGGTATACGATCTTAGTAGCCTGTCTCTGAATTTGCACGATGTTGGTTATCATGTCTACACTACTGGCCATTAAAATTGCTACACCACAAAGATGACGTACTACAGAGGCGAAATTTAACCGACAGGAAGAAGATGCTGTGATATGCAAATGATTAGCTTTTAAGAGCATTCACACAAGGTTGGCGCCGGTGGCGACACCTACAACGTGCTGACATGAGGAAATTTTCCAGCCGATTTCTCATACACAAACAGCAGTTGACCGGCGTTGCCTGGTGAAACGTTGTTATGATGCCTCGTGTAAGGAGCAGAAATGCGTACCATCACGTTTCCGACTTTGATCAAGGTCGGATTGTAGCCTATCGCGATTGCGGTTAATTGTATCGCGACATTTCTGCTCGCGTTGGTCGAGATCCAATGACTGTTAGCAGAATATGGAATCGGTGGGTTCAGGAGGGAAATACGAAACGCCATGCTGCATCCCAACGGCATCGTATCACTAGCAGTCGAAATGACAGGCATCTTACCCGCATGGCTGTAACGGATCGTGCAGCCACGTCTCGATCCCTGAGTCAACAGATGGGGACGTTTGCAAGACAACAACCATCTGCACAAACAGTTCGACGACGTTTGCAGCAGCATGGACTATCAGCTAAGAGACCATGGCTGCGGTTACCCTTGACGCTGCATCACAGACAGGGGAGCCTGCGATGGTGTACTCAACAACGAACCTGGGTGCACGAATGGCAAAACGTAATTTTTTCGGATGAATCCACGTTCTGTTTACAGCATCATGATGGTCGTATCCGTGTTTGGCGACATCGCTGTGAACACACATTGGAAACTTGTATTCGTCATCGCCATACTGGCGTATCACCGGGCGTGATAGTATGGGGTGCCATTGGTTACACATCTCGGTCACCTCTTGTTCGCATTGATCGCACTTTGAACGGTGGACGTTACATTTCAGATGGTTACGACCCGTTGCTGTACCCTTCATTCGATCCCTGCGAAACCCTACATTTCAGCAGGATAATGTTGCAGGTCCTGCACTTTCTGGGTACAGAAAATGTTCGGCTGCTGCCCTGGCTAGCACATTCTCCTGATCTCTCAACAATTGAAACCGTCTGGTCAATGGTGGCCGAGCAACTGGCTCGTCTCAATACGCCAGTCATTACTCTTGATGAACTGTGGTATCGTGTTGAAGCTTCATGGGCAGCTGTGCCTGTACACACCATCCAAGCTCTGTTTGACTCAATGCCCAGGTGTATCAATGCCGTTATTACGGCCAGAGGTGGTTGTTCTGGGTACTGATTTCTCAGGATCTATGCACCCAAATTGCGTGAAAATGTAATCACATGTCAGCTCTAGTATAATATATTTGTTCAATGAGTACCCGTTTATCATCTGCATTTCTTCTTGGTGTAGAAATTTTAGTGGCCAGTAGTGTACTTGATAACACAAGAACAATAATTTTTTGATGTATGTGTCCACAGCCTTACAGCGTAAATGTTCCACCATTTTAAAAGCCGTCGTTGGTTTTCAGTTTTATTATGCGTGGTGCCTATACTGTACCTTGTATACATTTCACATTATTGACCAGTTACGACATTCGGTCATTTTCAAAAGTCTGTGAATACAATACCAATAGAACAGTTAACATGTAACACACACAGATGAACGTAATAGTTATAAATGCATATAACAGTTGCTGATAATCACTTAAATATCGTTGGTAATGTGTGTGTGTGTGTGCGCGCGCGCGCGCGTGTGTGTGTGTGTGTGTGTGTGTGTGTGTGTGTGTGTGTGTGTGTGTGTGTGAGAGAGAGAGAGAGAGAGAGAGAGAGAGAGAGATAGATAGAGAGAGAGAGTGGGTGCGCCCGTCACGTCTAAACCTGTTTCGTGCTATATGGGTACTACCATTAGTCCACTCCGCCCGCAACACAAACACACGTCGAATGTTTAGATGTATGGTCGTGCGCATAACAACCTGCTTCCAAATGCACATTATATGAGGGAATTCTTTTCCAAAGTCCGATCGGTCACGAAATAGAAACAGCAGTCGAAGACAAAAATATTTTGTTTACAACATTTAGCAGTACCGTCCAGCTCCTTCCTTACATAATCGCAGCTCGAACTTAGACATTAATCGTAGGGATGTACCAACTTTCCAATACCGTCGTCATAGTAGGTAGACCCCTGCGCTTTTTGCCAAATTTGTGCACTAGTCTGCAGCTCCTTGTCAGTACCAAAATGCTGCTACATAGCCAGACGCTCATGTGAGAAAAGGATATAAAGGTCGGAGGAACTCAAGTCCGGGCTGTATGGTGGGTGATAAAAAACTTCTCATCCAACGCCTTATTGCAGTTGCAGTGTGTGAACGAGAGTTGCCACGAACAAGGTCAGTGACCGATGACAACATTCGTCTTATCTTGTTCTGAATTGCCCTTTGTAGACGATTTTCTCAAATCGCCTAATCCAATCGCTGAAAAAGATCATCGATTGCTATTTGCTTCCTTCACTGAACGCCTGCATTATGAACGTCTATACGTCTTGCTCCCAAGTTCCTGCACCTTTCCTGCACTTTTGCTTTCACGCATAAAATCATACGAAAATCCTCAGCATGAAGAAATCGAATAACACCAGGTTCTTCATACTTGGTTGGAGTCACTATTACTCCAGTGCTCACAGTGCGCTCAGAACTGTTAACGGCTTCTTGAAGTGATTGACGGGCATACCAGAAACAATATGCAATACATCTGTGCAAAGCTATGTTGGATTTTCGCTCTAGTTTTAATGTCGCGACGTTGGAAACAAAATATCCCTCGTGCAACACGCCATGCTAGTAACAACAAATAGCTAGCTCCCTGGTCCTTACAAATTCATTTAATGGCACATCATGTCCTTTTTATTCTCGTACATAGACACATAAAAATGCCGCAAACATGCATCATCCAAAGACTATACTTACACTTGCCGTTATGCAGAGAGTCAATGAACACAGAGAGGGACAACATTGAGTACTTGCTGTTAATTCTTAATAAATATTACGTGATTTGCTTAAAAACTACTTACAACCATTACTAGCATATTCAGTTATTCGTTAGTACTGCATGTGTGGTTCAAGGTGGTCTTAAATATTTCTTTTCCTTTTTCTTTTTGTTATACACCACTGACAAAAGTAGTCTCTACATTCGTTGGCACTACGCAGCCATAAATTGGTATATCACTGTCCCTCGCCAATGCACTATAAAAAACTCTTATATTTGCCTAAAAACTTTATGCCACACAAATCTGTGAAATGTTAATATCTTTTGCAATACTGTCACATAATAAAAACATCTACATTTGTCATTGCTGTTAAAAATAGTAAGTTTGGTAAGATCCTTCTAAAATGGTCTGATTTGTTCGATTTCCCTAAGATAGATAGTATGTTAAAATTAACAGTTTACGTCAGTAGTAAAATTACAAAATGCCATCCTACACTGAAACGCAATACTGATCAGCAAACACCGCCACATTTCGTGACGATAAAAGCAGTCCCTTGTTTTAAACAGTTCACATAGAACCCAAAATACGACTGAAATTATCTAAAAATCATCTGTTTTACAAGTCTGTCTGCTCATTTAATATTTCTATTGGCTGCTTTACCAGATAATCGCATATCTCGTCCAAGGTATCAATGCTTTTTGCCTTATCTCTTCTGTGTAATATCTTAATGTATTCTTTATGTTCAACACGGAATGGCTATTTTCTCTCAGAAGCATACTAAAAGTGCACGGAGTTCTTTCACTCTGTCTCCCTTGTTCTTTAAAACGTGCGTTAATATTCTTTCCCGTTTGCCCAATGTAAGATTTCTCACAATCCCCGCAAGTTATTTCATAAATTCCAGATTGATTAAAACGCAGCTCTTTCTGGGTTTCAGAATGGACTGTGTTATTCAGTATGTTGTCGCTACGAAAACTAACATGAACGTAAGTCTTCTGGAGCACTCAAGCTTCTTTATTGGAAATCTTCTCGATGCGCAGCGGGACAGTGTATTTTAGATTTTTTTATTCTCTAGGTAGAGTGTTTTCATAATTTTGTACTAATTGTTTCGTTTTCAGCTTCTTCCGGTACATTCTTTTAACCATTAGTTCTTTATTAGCATTTCTAACAGAAGGCTCTTTGTGATTCATCGTAGTTTTGAAGAACGTTTTTTATGAGGAGTGGAGTGGAAAGAGCTCCTATTAACCTTTGTGTCCATTATTGAAAGCTTCCTATGAACTATAAAATTGTGTTTTGAATTGCTCCTTACTAATTTTAAACACAGAGGTGATACTCATTTGCGATTATAATTTCACGGAAGACTTGAAATTTTGATGTATGTTATTTAATTGCTTGTGCATTCAGTTTATTTCATCAGTGCTATCCACATATTGTTTGTAACATGTTATTTTCTGTGCGGCCTGCTTGTATTTATTAAAAATTGTCTTTCTGTCTGGTTAACGAAGATGTTAGCAATCATGCTCGCAAGACCATTTTCGAATACTGGGCCATCTTCTTTGTGGTATATTTCCCCTTGAAATTGAATGTAATTGTATGGAAGCAATAGCTGTAGTATTTCAGTCAACAAATATGTCTCGATCACGGTGGATTTACCGTGTTTCAATAAATTGTTCTTAACAGTGTTTGTCGTTTCTGTTACTGGAACAGTCGTATAGAGGTTCATAATGTCGAATGAAAGAAACTCCTATTAGTAGGAATTTTGATGCTTTTAATCTCACTTCCTAGGTCTTGGGCGTTTGTAGCCAACAATTTAGTTTAGACTGGGTACAGTTTATTAATGTTGTAATTAAGTTTCTTCCCTACATATATGATCTTTGGCTGTGTCTAAGATTGGTTTCCTGGAATTATGTAGTACACAGTCTTTAATTTCTTTTCTGTGAAAATAGAACCATTTTAAGTGCCTTTTTTATTAATGCGTTAAAAGTATTAATTGGCTTTTTATCAAGTTTAGTAATGTTCTGTGGGAAAAATTCATGAAGTGTCTTTTTGTATTCGTCCCTGTGAATGACAATCTTTAGTAACGATGGCTTCTTTCTCTTTGAGTTTATTATTAATCTGTGATACTATATCACGCTTTTTAAAACTAGAAACTGATGATTCATTTTTAAACTTAACTGTTCAGATATTAGTTTCGAGAGTTATCTGGTTAGTTCACGCTCCTTGGAAACTGACAATTGTGGGTTCCATGTGAAGTGCAACGCTAGCACTGAATTTAAATCGTTAAGAGTTCCCATGGAATGTAGCTGTATTTAATAACGTCATTTCTACCTGAGTAAAGTTAAAATCTGTTAGGGCCTCTACTCTTTGAAAAAACTGAACCAGATATCTACATCTACATCTACGTGATTACTCTGCTATTTGCAATAAAGTGCCTGTCAGAGGGTTCAATGAACCACCTTCAAGCTGTGTCTCTACCGTTCCACTCTCGAAAGGTACGCGGGAAAAACGAGCACTTAAATTCTTCTGTGCGAGCCCTGATTTCTCTTATTTTATCGTGATGATCATTTCTCCCGATGTAGGTGGGCGGCAACAGAATGTTTTCGCAATCGGAGGAGAAATCTGGAGATTGAAATTTCATGAGAAGATCCCGTCGCAACGAAAAACGCCTTTATTTTAATGATTGACACTCCAGTTCACGTATTATGTCTGTGACACTATCTCTCCTATTTCGCGATAATACGAGCTGCCCTTCTTTGTACTTTTTCGATGTCATCCGTCATTCCCACCTGATGCGGATCCCATACTGCACAGCAATACTCCAGAATAGGTCGGACAAGCGTGGTGTAAGCAGTTTCTTTAGGAGACTTGTTGCACCTTCTAAGTGTTTTGCCAATGAATCGCAGTCTTTGGTTTGCTCTACCCACAATATTACCTATGTGATCGTTCCAGTTTAGGTTATTTGCAATTTTAATCCCTAAGTAGCTGAATTTACAGCCTTCGTATTTGTGTGACTTATCGCATAATCGAAATTTAGCTGATTTCTCTTACTACTCATGTGAAAACTTCACACTTTTCTTTATTCAGGGTCAACTGCCACTTTTCGCACCATACAAATATCTTATCTAAATCATTTTGCAAGTCGTTTTGATCATCTGATGACTTTACAAGACGGTAAATGACAGCATTATGTGCAAACAATCTAAAATGGCTACTCAGATTGTCTCCTATGTCTCACTATGTTGTTTATTATTACGTTGTTTGTTTTCTAGAAGCAATTTTATTTTCAAGGCGCAAACGTACATGTCTTCAGATAACACCTTCATAATCACCAACCAGTCTAATAATATTTTTGTACTGGAGGGGCGACAGGGCTTTGCATAACAATAGAAGTCCTAAATTTAACTGCCAGTTAATCCATTCCTTCTGTTTAAACTTTCCACCTATCTCATTTCTAATTCACAGTTGTGCATCTTTTCTCTTTATACGGTTCACTATTTCAGCAACAGCTTTAATAAACACTTTTACATATTTCGGGACCACGTCATTGTTCAAACACTCCTTGATAAAACGAATACTATTAATAGCCTTTACTGTCTTCATTTTCGTACACTTGAAAGATAAAATATTAAACACTGCTTTGTTAGGCAAGAGATTCTCAGCCTCAATGAAACTTCTGAATGATGAAACCATTTTAAAGACAACTGTAGTCTGTCAGTTGTTTTATGCGAAATGCCTCTGTTGCACCACGTATATATTTCACATTACTGGCCAGTTTCGGCTTTCCAAAGACTGCACTTAGGCACGTTCAAATGGTTCAAATGGCTCTGAGCACTATGGTACGTAACTTCTGAAGTCATCAGTCCTCTAGAACTCAGAACTACTTAAACCCAACTAACCTAAGGACATCACACACATCCATGCCCGAGGCAGGATTCAAACCTGCGACCGTAGCACTTAAGCACGTTATTTTGCAGCGAATGGAAGTTTATCGACAGAGAGCTAAAGTCATGGGATCGCAGCATTGCATACTTACTTCTAATTTTAATAAAATATTACACAGTGGAGTTTGAAGCTACTTAGCACCATTCCCAATGTGATCCTTTAATTTTTACTGCTACATACATGCTTCGAGGTGTTATTAAACATTTTAATTTTTTAACTTTTATTTTTGGTTATATGACATTGGTAGAAGTGGTCTCCACATTCGTTGCCACTACACGAACTATATAGGGGCAGGAACATTACTATTCTGTACATCTCATCTTTTACTGTTTTTGTAAACGGGGTGACCTGTGCTCTTATTCCAGTCAGAACATAGTCCACTTATTGCACAGTATGTTCTCTATAAATATGAGCTAGGAAAGGAGCTAATTCCGCGACGTTTTCAACTGAAATTCTGTTTGGACTTGGTGCCTTGATTGCTTTAAATCGTCCTAATCGTTACTGAATGCCAGGACGGGTGCTAATATCGAAATCTCGCATTTGTGACTGTGTGTGGCGGTGAAACGCTTGAATGCATTTTTAAATGTATGATTTAAATTTATAGGCTGTCTTCAGTTTCAGCACCAGACCCATCGACGACAAAATGAGTACAAAGTCTGGACTCTGACATTGAATTTACGTATAGGCCTAACTTATTAGAATTTTCGCCCAGATCTGATTTTGAAAATTGGTTAACTCACACATGGCAGTTCTTAGAGACGACGATATGCTATTAACGTTTATCTACCAGTTTTCCTGTAGCCTCTTTTGCAGTTTGAGTCCGATAATCTCTGTTTTCGGAACATTCTCCTAGTGATACCATTAAACCAGGATAGGTCTTTGCCGTCCCTTGTTGCTCAACTTGCTACGTATCTACACAGACCACGGTTTATTACGTCTTTCGACTTGAAGAACAAATTTTCCCCCTGTGATAGAACGGAAACTAATGTTCTCGTTTCTTCCTTTAAACAACTTTATCATGACTCTATCAGTATGTATACTCCTAGCTTTCTTGATGATATTTATACATTTGGTAACTGTTGTTCCTGTTCAAGGCTCATGGTAGGTAATTCTTCGTTGTTGATACTTCAAAAAAGATGTGGTCCGTTCGTAACCTGCAAGCCTAAAAGATTTGTTTCGTGTGTCTTTCTTGGTCTAGATGTTCGAGTCAGTTGTCAGAAAATGTATAATCGCAAGATTATTTGTCCTCACTATATATAATGTATCTGTGGTAGCCCCAGTCCATATTGGGCAGATGGTCACCATCTACTACTGTCCTATGTTCACGGTATTTTCGTACTTTAGAGGTTTGGTTATTTGTTGATCGGTAGAAACGTACGATTTTTAATCCAAATCCACCGACTCCGAGCATTTTTGTCCATTTTACGCCACAGAGACCGAGCGAGGTGGTGCAGTGGTTAGCACATTCGACGTACATTCGAAAGGAAGACGGTTCAGACTCTCCTCCCGCCATACCGATTTAGGTTTTCCGCAAGTTCCCTAAATCGCTCCATAAAATGCCTGGATAGTTTCTTTCAAAGGGCATGGCCGACTTCCTTCCACATCCTTGACACAATCCGAGGTTTTCCTCCATGTCTAATGAGCTTGACGTCAACGGGACGTTAAACCCTATCTTCCTTCCTTCCACAGTTCACAGTAGGATTTATTTTGGAACTCTCTAGGTCTAAATTCTAATGTAGCTATAAGCACTTCTCCTCCTGGAGGGTCTAAACTACCTTTCCTAGACACGTTCCGAGTGTTGTCTAAAATATCCGTACGCTCTATTTATTTCTGTGTCTGCTTCTCTCTTATCACAATGAGTTATGGCAACTGCTTGCTAGGAGAGACGTGATTTCTGGAACTTTACTGCGAATAACCCGGCATCTAACAACGAATGTTTCGAGATTTTCATTCTACCATCTGTTACCTGTATGGACTGTTGAAATAATTGGTTTACCTGATTACAGTTTTTCTATTGAGAGTCTCGGAGTTTTGACTAATTTAAAAAATAAAAAATAAAATAATGCACATCAGAGAGGCCGTTTCCGGTGTTTAGCGCTGGTATCACTGCTATCCTCAGTGAAAGTTAAGAAGAATTACAGGATCTGTCGAATGGGACGAACAGTCTACAAAGTACGGAATATGGATTGAAAGTAAATCGAAAAAGACTGAAGTAATGAGAAGTAACAGAAATGAGAACAGTGGTAAACAAATCATAATTGGTAGTCATTAAGCAGATGAAATTGAGGAATTCTGCCACCTAGCCAGCAAAACAGACCATGACGGAAACAGCAAGTAGGACATCAAAAACAGATTAGCAGCGGCAAAAAGGGAATGTCTGGCCAAGAGAAATCTACTACTATCACCCACAGGTCTTAATTTAAGGAAGAAATTTCTGGAAATATACGTTTGGAGCCCAGCATCGTATGGTAGTGAAACGTGGACTGTGGTCAAACCGGAATAAAAGAGAATCAAAGCATTTGAGATGTGGTGTTACGGAAGAATCTTGTAAATTAGGTGGACTGATAAAGTAAGCAATAAGGAGTTTTCCGCAGAATCGGCGAGGAAAGGAATATATAGAAAACACTGACAAGAAGCAGGGACAGGATTGTAGTACATTTGATAAGACGTGGTGCAGTAACTTCGATGGTACTAGAGGGTACTGTAGAGGGTAAAAACTGTACAGGAAGACAGACAAAAAAATTGTAATACATCTAGAAAGTAATTGAGTAGTGAGTTGCAATTACAACTCACGAGTGAGGGTAGCTGTCTCCACCACTTCCTCTGGTCTCCGGAAAAAAACTGGAATGGGCTCAGTACGCAACTGACAGACGGGACTATCTGCAGCTGACGGCAACCTACACATACGCCATCACGGATGTCCTCCTCCGGCTGGCGATAATTCCTCGAAAGATATACACCGAGCGCAGTTTCCGAGCTTTTCGCACCCATGACGCTATTTCTGCAAGAGAGACCATCACGAACCTAAAATTAGAACTACCTATCACTAAAAACGAAGATGTCAGCATTAAGACGGCGAAGGAGTTCTCTGTTAAACGTAGAGGAGAGAGGGGATGGGTGTTGACACACCAGAATAACTCGAAAAATAAGCTTCACACGAAAAACTATGTAGAATCCAAAGTTGATTATTTTCGAGGGGACATCTGCTAGTGCTAAAATTAGACCACCACCCGAGCCCCCTGGAGGTGAGGCGGGAGGCAACTTTAAAATTTCAAATGGAAACCCCCATTTTTTATTGCAGAATCAGATTGTACATAAAAAACTATGTAAATTTTATCTTAAATATTTGTTTTGATTCTTTGTAGTTGGCGCTGTAATTCAAGAAAATCCATGTTCTCATTTTTGCGTGGAAAATGGTTACGGATGGATAAAAAATACTTCTTTATTTTGTAAAGTTTGATTCGCTAAAACTAAAAGTCTCCCTCTCTCCCCATAGGGTGGGGTTTGAGAGAGAGGAATTAGAGTTTTACACATGTTTAACCAAACATTAATATTTTTCGCAGATTCGGATAAGTTTTGTGGGTCAACATTTATAAAAGTCTAATTCCTCTAAATCAAGCCCCACCCAATGGGGAGAGAGGGAGAGTTTTTGCTTTAGTGAATCAAACTTTACGAAGTAAATAAGTATTTTTTTATCTATCTGTAACAATTTTTCACGCAAGAATGAGAACATGGATTTTCTTGAATTACAGCGCCAAATACCAATAATCAGAAGAAATGTTTAAGACAAAATGTACGTAGTTTTTTATGTACAATCTGATTCTGCAGTAAAAAGTGGGGGTTCCCATTTGAAATTTTAAAGTTGCCTCCGGCCCCACCCACAGGGGGCTGGGGTTTCAGTCTACTTTTAGCACCAGCCACTCGAAAATAATAAACTTTGGTTTCTATACATTTTTTCGTGTGAAGCTTATTTTTCGAGTTATTCTGGTTTTTCAACTTAAAATCTACACCCCGTATATATTGAAGATCTTTGCGAGCCAGAGGAAATGTCTGTTGACCTGTTGGAAGCAGAACTGGAAGTCATTAGGACAGACATACAGAGTACAGTCATATAAGGTGGAAGACATATATAACGTACCTTCATAATTTCTAAGATCATTGAGGGAAACAGCAACCAAACGCTAGTCGTAAGTTGGAGTGTAGAGCCTAAGACTGGAGACATTACTTCGGGAAAAATATAATCTAAATAATTCCGAAATGAGCAATGTTACATAAATATCGGTAGTATCGCTTGATCAGCCTAAAAGCTCATGCATCGAAACTGCATACAAGAATAATACACAGAAGAAAGGAAAATAAATCTATAATCTGTTAGATGTCTAGTTTGGCTACATGAAAGGTAGAGGTACTAAAGAGGCAGTTCCGACATTGCTCTTGATAATGGAGCCAAGACTTGAAGAAAAATCAAGACACCTTCACAGGTTTGTCGAACTAGAAAAGCGTTAGATGGTGTAAAACATTGCAACATATTCGAAATATCCGAAAAATAGGCTGAAGCTATAGAAAAAGTCGAGTAAGTGTATAAGCTGCGATCAAAATTTTCTGTTTGAGGGTGTTTTTGCAAATTATAAGCAACGTATCACGTCTTCGATGCGAGTATACAGTGTTGTCAGAAAATGTCTGAGGTTGTACTGAGATGTAAATGTTAAGAAAACACTTCGATACGTTGCGCCATTTCCGAGTTATTTTGTATTCAAATTAGCCTATCGGGGCGTTGCGTGCTCACATTCAAGCGACCCACCAGGCGTGGTGATGTCCAACTAGTGTTTTGTTTGGTTAGCTGAAACTTGAATTTGCTAACTTCAGTGCTAAATAACTCGGAAACTGTGCAACATACTGAATTTTTTTCTTAACATTTATGTCGCAGTAAAACCTGCCCTGTAACATCCTACAAGCGTTTCAGACTTTTTCCGAGCGCCCCGCATAAGTACCGACATATAGGGAAGGGATTAGTATGGCACATATTTCCGACGTGCGTGCCGTGAATGCGGAAATTAGAACTATTGGGACATTATTACCAAATGCGTCCAAACAGAACTAACAATATGTTATTTTTTTCCTGACTGTCGAAGGGCAAACACCGGTAAACATTCACTGGAGAATGAAGAATGTGTATGGAGCAGCATGTCTGTCGAGAACCACCGTTGTGGAATGGTGCGCGACAAGGGGTGTTGTTGCTTCATGACAACGCAAGTCCTCATATTGCAGTTGCTTCAACTGAAATGGGAGACTCTCGAGCATCCTATAGTGCTGATCTCTAGCCGTGCGCTTACTGCGCCTTCGGCGCCATAAAAAAAAGCCTTGACGGTTGGACAATTCCGTTTGGTCTTGGATGAGCGGCCCGCAGTGACAGACTGCTTCACGCATCAGGGCAGAGTATTTTACCAAATGGGTACATTCAGTTTTGTGCGCACCTAGGATGATTGCCACAATTTCCACGGCGATTTTGCCCGATTGGCATACCGATTCTCGACCGAACGGTCTTCTAATGGAAACCTTCTGATCACTCCTTACAGAATATGTATAAGAATCAAAACGGATAATAAGAATGGGAGACTAAGAAGGAAGAACTCGGAGTGAAATTTGTGTAAGACAGGAATGCACTGCTTCTGTCTTACTGTTCAATCTGCAGAGCGAAGAAGCTATGAAGAAAATAATACGTTCATGAGTAGGATTAATAGTCAAGGTAAAATGTAAATGTCATGTGACTAGGGCCTCCCGTCGGGTAGATCGTTCGCCGGGTGCAAGTCTTTCGATTTGACGACATTTCGGCGTCTTGCGCGTCGATGGGGATGCAATTATGATTAGGACAACACCCACTCCCTGAGCAGAAAAGAAATCTCCGATCCAGCTGGGAATCGAACCCGGGCCCTTACGATTGACATTCTGTCGCGCTAACCACTTTTTTTTGTGTTTGGTCGTTGCAGACCTCACATGACATCCGTTCAAGTTCGTCTGTTGACCCTTCCAATCAGTTTTTTTATTACAGAGGCCAACCAGCTCTCTGACCGAGCACGCTCTCTCATTTTGTTCGTTCTCGTTCGTTTCATTTGCTCGTGGCGGACGTCGCAAGACACCCGTTTCAGTTCATCGTTGATCCACTCACTCAGTTTTTTTATTACAGAGTGCAGCTAACCCTCTGAGCGAACACGCTGAGTTACCACGCCGGCACCACTCAGCTACCGCGGGAGGACAATGGTCAACGTGAAATAATATCAATAATGAACTCGCAAACTGCGATTTTTGATTTAGCGTCAGCTGTAGAATATTTCAGAACAAATGTTTTTTTTTTTTATTCTTTTTGTACTGGACTGGGACTTGAATTCGGATTTCCCGCTAGACGAAAGCAGTTGCCGTAACCGTTTCCGCTATGCTGTCACGCCTCCACGAGCGGCACAAACCTCTCTCGGTGTCTCTCATAACATTCGCTGATGATATTGTCATTCTCAGCGCAAATGAAGGAGAATTAGGAAGACTTACTGAACGGAACTGACAGGCTACTGAGCGTAGATCGTGGATTGAGAGTAAACCGAAGAAAGACGAAGGAAATTTGGAAATTTGTGGGAAGTTGTTATGGGACCAAACTGCTGAGGTGATCGGTCCCTAAGCTTACACACTACTTAATCTAACGTAAACTAACTTACGCTAAGGACGATACTCACACCCATGCATGAGGGAGGACTCGAACTTCTGACAGGGGGAGCCGCACGGACCGTGACAAGACGCCTTAAACCGCGCGGCTAAAGAAGTAGGTAACGGGGAGTCGCAGAAATGAGATTGCGAGAAATCTGCCATCAAAATTTAGGACAACGAAGTAGAGGAACTGAAGGATTTCTGCTACCTTGGAAACAAAATAATCTATGATGGGTGAAACAAAGAGGACGTAAAAGCACGGCTAAAAGTGGTTTTCCTGGCAAAAGAAATTAATCAGTTTGAAACAGCGGCCATAATTTACGCAAGAAATATCTGAGACCTTATGTCTGGAGCACAGAATTATATGGAAGTGTATCATATACTGTGGGAAAACCGTAAAGGAAGCGTATCGAAGCGTGAATTGTAGTACTATAGAAGGATGCCTACAATTTGGTGGACTGATACGAAATGAGGGTGTTTGCTGTAAAATCGGCGAGGACAGAAATATGAGGATAAATTGGCAAGAAGTAGCAGGTGAGCGCCACAATCAGGACTGCATACGACCGAGGCACACAGGGCCAACACCCGGCATCATGGTGTGGGGAGCGATCTCCTACACTGGCCGTACACCACTGGCGATCGTCGAGGGGACACTGAATAGTGCACGGTACATCCAAACCGTCATCGAACCCATCGTTCTACCATTCCTAGACCGGCAAGGGAACTTGCTGTTCCAACAGGACAATGCACGTCCGCATGTATCCCGTGCCACCCAACGTGCTCTAGAAGGTGTAAGTCAACTACCCTGGCCAGCAAGATCTCCGGATCTGTCCCCCATTGAGCATGTTTGGGACCGGATGAAGCGTCGTCTCACGCGGTCTGCACGTCCAGCACGAACGCTGGTCCAACTGAGGCGCCAGGTGGAAATGGCATGGCAAGCCGTTCCACAGGACTACATCCAGCATCTCTACGATCGTCTCCATGGGAGAATAGCAGCCTGCATTGCTGCGAAAGGTGGATATACACTGTACTAGTGCCGACATTGTGCATGCTCTGTTGCCTGTGTCTATGTGCCTGTGGTTCTGTCAGTGTGATCATGTGATGTATCTGACCCCAGGAATGTGTCAATAAAGTTTCCCCTTCCTGGGACAATGAATTCACGGTGTTCTTATTTCAATTTCCAGGAGTGTATATATTCAAACCAGTCGCCAGCCTAACTAGGCATTGTTGTGTCAAGCAAAATGATAAAGCAGGAGGCAGTGCTAAAGCTAACCTAACTCTTTCCTTACATCTGTTCCTGCAACAACACAGTAACGTAACTTTGCAGATAAATGTGCCAACAAACAAATGCCTAATGAGACAGTAAACAGTAACATATGCCTCTTTGTACGTACCTTAAATTAACTAGGTGCAACAGGTTATAAAACCAATTACTGACAAACATGAAACTAGTCGCAATACTGAGCAGGGAAAAGCTTGAAATGATTCTGAATGTAAATAAGGGGTCTGCTAATGATCATCATTATAACTTCATTGCATAGTACAGGGTCTCTACGCCAGTGCATTAACAAAAGTTAATTAGAATAGATAACACAGTAGATAGTTCCTTCTTATGCTCGGTTTGAAGCAACTAAACAGATTGCAGATATAACTACACTGTGTCTGAAGCAGCCTTTGCATTGCTTCATTAACTAACTAGCCTAGTACATGAGGACCCTTAAACCTTCATGGCTTGAAGAACCATGTTCATTAACTAAACTACACCAGTTTGAATGAGAAATAATAAGTATTCTTATCATTATTTATTAATTAAATAAAGCTCGACGAACTATAGCTCTTTAAATAACAAACGTCTTTTGACATACTCAAAAGTATAATTGGCTGTACAAATGGCAACACAACATTAAGTTCAAACTCAGCCACTTTCTCATAATAAATCAGGGCACTCGGAATTTAATTCACTAGTATAGGATTCCTGTCCAAGACTGTGATTTGGGATAATTTTGGGTGTAAGATATAGTTTTTAGGAACGCCACTACTATTATTATAAAATCAACCAAATTTCGCAGATACGTAGTCCATTTACTCACTGCTAAATATAAACAATTTAGTGGAAGGCTGGTGGAACTAGTGGCGAAATTTGCAGTAGGTGTTAACCTGGCGGCGGTGCAGTCATAGCAATACTGTTAGCCTCACCCCGTTACGTATTTTCTTGGCGTCGGAGTTATGTTTAAGGGCCCAAAAACCATGCCATGATAGTGCCATCACCAACTGCAGCATCCGAGGCCATAAATCTGCCCTTAAGCTCTTCTCCCGAGGTGTTAACCACAGCACTGCTCAGCCAGACTCCTTACCCGACACAAAGGACGAGTTGCCACTCGTGCGCCTTTTCCACTCCACCAGGGGGATTCCCTACATCTTTCACATTTCAACACTACGTTCCATAACAATGGACCAAGTCATTTAAATTACATCACATAACAATCATTTCAGTAGTTATTTAAATTCACAAGTACTTTTTAAACAACATCGTTCAAAAGTTTCACGTAACTGAAAACATATATACATCGTCAAAGAATTTCCATGACAGATACAACATTTTATACAAGCAACACTACAAAATGATACAGAAACAACGATACAGATACAAAATAGGTGTCACAAGGGAATAGCCTTTACGGTACTAAAGTGAGCTGTAAGGTGTAAAAACCGTAGAGAAACACAAGTAATTGAGGACGCATACTCTGAAGTATAGATGATGTCCCTGGAGAGGAAGTCATATCGGGCTACATCAAACCATTCGGACGACTGATGACCACCGAAGAAAACCACTAATGATTCATCTTTTCCCACCTGTGGGTGCAGTGACCGAGAGAGAGGAGACCGGTGCAAGAAACAGGAGAGATAAGCGGGATTCCATGCCTCAAACCTAATCGTCAGAGTGATGGGGCCAGCCTTTCGACCATTAGCCAGATACACCGTTTCTCGCGGAACACCTCACCATCTCGTCGTATTCCCACAGCCGCCGTCAGAAGATCGCTTGGTGCAGACCTGCAGTCTCTGCGGGCCACGCTTGCTTATCCCACGGCGCCTTCGCAGTGGCAAACAGCGGCTGTCAACCCATCACTCAAACAAGTCGCAGTAGCTCGACTATTTTTTCGTATCGTTGTACTAGACTTTAGTTATCTCTCGACTTTCTGTATTTCCAACAAACTTCATAATGCAGCAAACAGTCGCCGAAATGCCGTCAACCAAGTCATTTATATACTTTGTCAATACTGATGGATATATTACACGTTCTTTCGGTACGGCGATTCGGAAATTATGCATTGCAGAACAGTTGTAAGTTGTTTTCATAATGTAGTATTTTCTGTTGCTATCTCGAAACAATTTTTCCGTACGCCCAGATGTCTGACACTGTTATCCGCGGATCATCAGCTATGTTTACTATGTGTGTGAAAACTACTTGTAGTGTAAACGTCCCGTTGACAGTCGACAAGAACGGACAGAAAATGGAACAGAACGTCACCACAACTTATACTTCATTAAAGGATAGCCACCTCCCAGATTCCAATAGTCACAAAATGTAATCGATCTATTTTGTACATGACCTTAGTGCACTAATTATATCATACGCAACCATTCTAAAGTAGACTAAGGACAAGATAACCACGCTGTCAGACACATAAACAAAGCTGCAGTCTCTCCCTACTGGATAAGGTAATGTGTAAATGATTTTGAAGTACTAACATATCAAACCCACATAACTCGGTCGGTTGGCAGGAACGTGTGAAATTATAGTATTCTGTTTCAATTATCACATAATGAAAACTTGTTATATCATGTCGCTCATTTTTTTTATCGGCCGAATCACGCAAAGCAATGTTCAGAATATTATAAAAACTGCTGTTGCCATCTTTCTAAGCAACGTACGTATCAAAGTTTACTGGTACTCGAAGTAGTTATGTGAGTTTAACAAATGTCAACAAATTATCAAAAGATACTACCTGCGTAAAATGCAAAATTACTCAAGTTTTCTGAAAACTTTGTTGAAATGTATATCGGAAACATAACAAGAACGCCATACTTTCCTTTATCATCATTTCGTCATCGCTGACTCTCAAGTCGCCGATGTCGCGTCAACTAAAAAGGACTTGCAATACGGCGGCCGAACTCCCCCGAATGGGGCCTCCCGGCCAACTATGCCATACGTTCATTTCATTTCATTTTTTCTTTTGTACTGCGTAATTAATGAAATTGTGTAGTCGTTTATTCCACATAACTGGTGTAAATTCAAAAGTTATCAGCATCTGCTGCCTAATTTGTGTGTGTGAAACAAATAATAATGTTTATACTCTTTCTGAAAAAGAGAAATTTGTTAACATCGAATATAGAATTAAGTGTCAGGAAGTCATTTCTGAAAGTATTTGTATGGAGTGTGGCCATGTATGGAAGTGAAACGTGGACGATAAATAGTTTGGAGAAGAAGAGAATAGAAGCTTTCGAAATGCGGTGCTACAGAAGAATGCTGAATATTAGATGGGTAGATCACATAACTAATGAGGAGGTATTGAATAGGATTGGGGAGAAGAGAAGTTTATGGCAGAACTTGACTAGAAGAAGGGATCGGTTGGTAGGACATGTTCTGAGGCATCAAGGGATCACCAATTTAGCATTGGAGGGCAGCGTGGATGGTAAAAATCGTAGAGGGAGACCAAGAGACGAATACACTAAGCATATTCAAAAGGATGCAGGTTGCAGTAGGTACTGGGAGATGAAAAAGCTTGCACAGGATAAAGTAGCATGGAGAGCTGCATCAAACCAGTCTCAGGACTGAAGACCACAACAACAACAACTGTTTCTGTACGTATGTCAGACTGGCTTGATGAAATAATTCTCAGTCGTAATAACTGAAAATTGTAGAATCAACACTGGAATAATTGTTCGGAAGTGTTGAACTGTTATTTATACCGGACCTCCTGCGTCGCTCTGAGTAAAAAAAGTCTTATAAACGTATAAAGGTGCACCTGTTATTTCAACTCACACTGCTCGCTGATGGTATTTCTACCGATACTGTTCTTGTCAAGATCACCAGGAAACAGAATAATAGAAATATCGTTTTGCACGGCCGTTTGAACTGAATAATTAGACGAGATTTACTTGCAGCAAGTTTATATCATCTCATTCCTACCAATTTTTAAAGAAAAGTTAACGTCTCAACGATGAAGCGAATGAAAGCCTGTAGAGAAGTGGTTTCCTTGCTTTCTTAAGAGATGATTTAGTTTATAGGCGGAAAAATGTAACACTTTATGTTCCTTCATGTACTCTTATTAGCTGCCAGCCAAGTAGTAAACGTACAAGATTAATGTCGTCAGGGAAGTAAACCATGACAGAGTTGGAATCGAAAAAACAAGTGTGGAGTTTTCGCAGAACTGAGAAATCTTAATTATAACCGCTGAATCCAAGGGTGTGACACATTTCACGGTGAAGGAAGACTTGCTTATTAGTAGAGGAACAAGTTCACGCGGAAACTCGGCGTAATACTTGTAAATCAATTATAGTCTAACGAGAATGAAGAAGCCAGCAAATTTAAAGCGACTGCCTTGCAGGTCGGTCCTGGCAAGAAGTTGGAAATGTCACCCCACAGAACACGTGCAGCGCCGTAGGCAGTGCGAAAGGGAGAGGCGAGAAAACGTGAGGTGCAAAGTGCTACGACGCTTGACTTCTAAACGGCGAAGCACAAGTAGCCATTATCACGTGCTTGTTTCCAATATAGAAAAATGTAGCCCTCTCTAAATGAATGCAATTGAAACTCTGCATAAGGGGTTAATTCCTGTGTTTAAAGCCTGCAGAATCATCCATAATTCTGAACACCACGTTACATCCATAAAACATCTGCGATTTTATTGTTCGTCTATACAAACATGTAAACATTGACCTAGTAGGAATTGGGTGCAAACGGACAGCATGTACGGCCAACATAGTTTGCGTAAGAGTAATGCGATCTACTTCAGATCAATTTAACTACATGGTAAGAAAATTTGCAGTCCCGTTTCATTAACCAAAGGTTCAGTTTTAAAGTAGCCCACTTTAATCTGACTTGTGTTTCGACTAACTGAAAATTTATGGTTGCGCTTTCGGTATCTGTAGGGTGAACATGAACAGCAATCGCTGGTGTTTCTTCAGACGAAGACGAAGAATCTGATGGGAGCGAAGGACCATGTGACACTGTTTCGGCCCATGAATTTATGCCGTTATTAAAGTAAACGGAAAAAGTAAGCTGTCTTTTGGATAGCATGCAATTAAAATTTGCTTTTCCGACGGCAGAGGTCATGTTAACTATTTTTTTCCAAAAAAGGCCGATTAATAGGTTTTTTTTAATAGATGAGGAATCATTTATCGCGCAAGAAAATGTTATTCGAAAAGTCTTCGTTACTTCTGAGGGTACGACTTGTAGATTCAAAGACACGATTTTTAATCATGATGTCAGTGACTTCATGTGTTAAACAAACCAAAATCATGTCTTTAATGTTACAATAAAGTAATTAAACATATAACAATTTTCATTTGGAAAACAGAATAGAAAGCTAAACTTCTTGCAATACTTTCAGTTTTTGTTTTGAATAAAACTTTTTCTGAACCACATAAATTTTGCAAACTGCAAGCATGCTGGAATAATTGCAGGTCAGCAGCTGCTGTTAATCAGTAGAACTAAAAACCAGCCGTAGTTATCTGTATGCGCTGTAACTATTAATTTGCACTTCACAATACGTATATATTTTTGACATGGCTTTCGCATCTGCGGTAATATCGTTCTGACTATCTGTTACGATGATTTGAAAATGGGTTCCGGTCCGATACCAGTCCTCGACTAAATAACAACAGTGAAATTTGCAACTTGGGCTTGTTTTTCGTTGTATTGATAAATTTTGGTTCTCATTCTCTTTGATCCAAACAGATTTTGACCTGTCCCTATTCACCCCAAAGAGCAATATATAGAAAAGTAATAAGATCAACACTGCTGTTTTTATTCACCTCTTTCTGCGACATGAATAGAAACACCAAGTTCTAATTTTTTATATTATAAAAGGGTGAGTTAGGTCCCCAATGTAGTTACAAGTTTAATTTTAATTTTCTTATATATTTTAAAATTATCATTTTTTTATATTTTAAACTTGGAAGCTGTTTCTATTCACCACATTTTAAGGTACCACAGTTGCATATAAATGAAAAAGTGACAATTCCAGTGAAAACTGTAACCTCTTCTTCAGTACATATCCATTGTTTCTTATCAAACAAAAGGACAAATAATGGAAAGAACGAGTTCTAAAACGCTTTTGCTGTAGTCGACGCTTGTCAGCTGACACAGTATGTACATGTAATGGAAATGCTCAATATCCATACGTTTGGATTGTTGTAAGAATCTTTCAAGTAAATCCAACAACAAAACGATGAAATCTGTTGAAAGAAAAGAAATTTCCTTAAGCTGGCAGTAACTGATGTTTTATAATATTTATTTATTTGTTGACAAAATTACTTTTTAGAAGTAATCATAGCCAGATTAAGCCACGCTGACCCTTCTCAGGTGCTAGAGAAACTAATAAAAATCTTGTTTGAGACACTGAAACAAGTAAAAAGAAACTCACAAGGTGACCTGGTTTACATCTTTTCACTTGCTTAAAGCTCTTAATGTAAAATTTCTATTATTTATTGTTGAATGTGAAGCTTGCAATGTGGCTGAAATCGGCTATAATTCTTGTGATTGTGTCAACACATAAAGAAAAATTATGATGAAATACCATCTAGGGCTTCCAGCTGGATGATCAGTAACAAAATTTCGAGAACAGTGTTATAGCGTGTTTCCAACAAGAAGTACGGCTCATCTCTGATGATCCATTTGTTTAATGTCTTTCCACGTAGGCTGTACAATCTACATTATTTTCCGCATATGCAGTGATAATTCAGAACTCAGAATCAGGGCTGGAACCATGACTTTTTTTCTTTTTTCAAACTGTCTTCTTGATTAATATTTTTCATTTTGTCTTCTAATAATAAAACCTTCCTTTCTCCTTTGACAGATTGGCACTATCCACTATCACCTTCTTTGATGTAGGCCCTTTATAGTATGGTTTGCTTTTCCATTTATTTTCTTCTTTGGAACTTCTGAGATTTGTTGCCACTTTCAACGGAGCTGAAATAAAAGTATCGTCTTCATTTTGTATAATTTAAACGCGGCATTCTTGTTCCCTTTTGTATTTATGTTTACAAGCACAGTACGTTTGCAACATTTGCGTGTTTAATTTTATTATCCCCTTATCGACTGTGGCTATTCCATATTCGTTTTGTGTTTTGTATCTTTATAATTTTGCATTATAATATGCCGTAGTTGCTATCAGCAAATCTTTCGTAGTTTTCATAGCATATCAGATGCTTCTGTATTTTTCTATGTTCCATAATAACATAGCGACCCAAATATCCAGGTGATTCTTATTTTTCTTCGATATCTGGGCAATTAAAATTAAGTTTTTTTTCCTTTTTTTCATTTCAAGAATATATGAAAATAATGATAGAGTGACAATTCTCAGTTCAGGTGTATATCACTCTGTTTCTGCGACAGGTAAACCTTTGATTTCGTGTTTCATTTGCATTAACATTTTCTATTGACATTCTTGACAGTCTTGGCGATTGGAATCCAGCTGTTGTAAATGTAATGTGTCGCTTTGCAAAGCTTATCGATTACATACCAATACGAGAAAATAAAAATTATCTTCGTACTCAAGGAGGATAATGTTTACGGCAGACAACTTCTGTGCGGTGGTGAGATTGAGACAGTAGACAAAATGACGTACTTGGGTACCATCGCTAATTTCAAATAAGAAAGTTCATTAACAAATAAAAGTTGTATAAAGTTGACAACCGGACCGTTTGTAGAAAGTTTATTCCAAGCTGAGAAATTACTCTGAATATTGACACAAAGCAACGGCTTGGCCAGTTGTGCTGCTGGGGCACAGGATTTTTGATGTTGAACTCATTTGACATGTGCTCCTACAAATGAAGACTACATTCCCTTTGACTGACCATGTTCCAAACTCTCAAATACGGAGAATAGCTGGAAAGAACTTTAAACACTTGAATCAAAGGGGAAAGGACACTCCATCACCTCTGCCTTGTGTTGCACATCCTGGAAGTTACAGTTTCTCGTAGACACCTGGACGTGGAAGAAGAAGAAACAGAGTAACGGCCGTACTGTTGACAAATGCAGCATACAACGCACACGTGGGAGAGACGCTCTGCGATTTTCGGCAGAGGGAGTTTGAATATGGCAAATCATTGCTCATTCGCGATTTCCGCGGCTGCGCATTCATCGCGCGCGTGTTCTAGAAACGGGGAATCGACGTGCAGATGCCGACAGTCGTACCTAGCCACGAGCAAGGTTGACCCACCTGAAGATGTCGGACAGTTGCTCCGAGGAAATATTGTGGAATTTGCACAACGTGATCCGGCGGCAAATCCGTGAAGACTATTTACAGGAAACAGAGTGTCATAGATGGGAAAGTGAACTTGTTTTCGGGTTTACGCAGTGACTAACAGTGTCCCTGTCAGTTCTGTATAGAATTTGCAAATGAATTGCCTCCACATTTTACAATAATGTTTCGTGGATCCGTTGAACAGAGAAAAGGTCCTAGTGATTGGAATAGAGAATCAGTCACATCCATCTTCCTAAAAAGGAAATAAAACTACCATCCTTTATATTTGCAGCATACCTAGAGAACAAATTATCAAAGCGGATATGATGACTTACCTGAAACGAAGCAACCTTCTCTGTGGAAATCAGCATTGGTTCCGAACTCATCATAGATACTCAATCCGCACTCTTCGTAGTCCTTAGTTCGGCGGACAGAGGAAACGAGGTTGACTCGAAAATCCTTCGGTTCAATAACACACTGACTTCTTCCAAAGAAAATACGTTCCTATATCAAAGGACGTTCGCGACTGGGTCGAGCATTTCCAGGTAGGCTGGATGTATCGTATTGTTCTGGATGCAGAGCAATCTCTGCACGAACTGAAGTAATACCTGGTATGCCCCAATGGAATGTAGCAGTAACAGCGCTGCTATTCGTGTTATACATCAGTGACTTAGCGAATACCATTAGTAGCAATTTCAGGCTTTACACGGAAGCAGTATTTGAGGGGAAATTCCATCCGGTGGAAATTTCTGCAATATACAGTTAATTCTCGATTATGTATCTGATGCAAAGGCCGGAAATCAGTACTTAAAGTAGAGAAATAAATAGTTGTGCAATTAAGCAACGGAAAAACATGGTGTCCTTCGATTATAATAGTAACGAGTCATAAACGTATAACACGAGTATTTGTAGGTATCTACGTGTAGATACAACAAGTGGAACGATTAGATAGACTATCTGATCAAAAGTATCCGGACACTCCTAAGTATCATTGAAATGACCACTAGATGTCACGAGAGACGAACCCTCCATTATGAAAGCAGGCAGGGAATACTGTGTCCTCAGTAGGAAAGCAGTAACGGCAGAATCTGTCGGTCAAGAGAGATCAGTGACTTCGAACGTAGACTGGTCATTCCACATCATCTTAGTAACAAATCCATGAGGGACATTTCAACCCTTCTAAAGCTGCCAATGTCCACTGTTGTTGACAGTGGACTGGAAAAGCGAACGAAAAACCACAACTCAATCCTCAACCAAGGCCTGGAAGATCTCACGTATTGACGGATGGAAGCCCTTGAGCATTGCAGAGGGTAATTGTAGCACGAGTAGAGATAGTATAGCGACTTTGCGTAGGGAGTTAGCAAGAATGCAGTAAAATGGTAAACAGCTCCTCATAAGTCACATACAGCATTTCTGTACCAGCGCTTAGCTATGCTTGTGGTGATGTAACGAGGGGCGCCACTGGACAGTGAATGACTGGAAACAAGTGACTTGGTGTGGTGGATGACGCTAAACCCTGTGGTATTCCGATGGAAGGATTTGGATTTGATAAATGCCTGAAGAACATTACCCATCATCACGTGTAGTGCAGTAAAGTACAGAGGAGTTAGTCTTACGTCATGGAGATGGTTTTCATTGTTAGTGTGTGATACCCTAATTGTGCTTAAGAAAAAGCTACTTGCGGAATAATATACACACATTTTACAGGAGTGTGTACTGTGTACGGAAGACAGTTCTGACACTACGACCTTATCAGCACAACAATGCACCCTGTCACAGAGCAGCATATGTTAGGCAATGTTCTGGGTACAAATCTTCGTGAAATGGGCTGGTATGCAACGAGTCGCGACCTGAACCTAGCGGAACCCTTGTAGGATGAGATACAACGCTGACTTCGGTCCAGGACCCATCTTCAATATCACTACCTTCTGCGGTTTAGGTTCTTGAGGAAGAATGGCCTGCCATTCCTGCAGGGACATTAAGAACAACCATTGATAGAGGTGAAAGATGTGACACAAAAATTCCAGGACTGACCAGGGATCGAATCTGGAATCTTTGGCCCATCGTCTGACGCTTTAACGCATATTTAACCAATGGACCATTGAGCCATACTACAAAATAGAGGTTGCATGTTAAATTCTCGTAAGACGTACATTTTGACACTGGTAAACTGTATGGGACGTAGATCTGATCGGATTAACAGCCCATGAAGAGCGTACACAAACTAAGGCGATCCCAAAGGTTGTAGCCTTGTTTGAGTACCAAAAGAGTGCGGGTGAAACATTGAAAAATCTTAACTAACAGACATAGGAACAGAGAAGTTACAAATCCCGCGAGAACCTGCCTACAAAATTCAGAGATTTGATTTTTTGGGACATGAACCATGATCATTCTTCAGATCTAGACCGCAAGAACCATGCTAAAAATGTAGGCAAACAACAGCTTGATCAGAGACATACAGAAGTCACTCTTTCCACACCCTTCCGGTGAATAGAAGTGGAAGAAATCTTAACACACACATCAATAAAAGTAATGCATTACCCTTTTATTTCGAAATTCATGACAAAAACTGGCTGTGAGGCATTCATATATATTCATTGGCAACGTTTTGTCCAGAACACTGAATTTCGTAAAAAAAGTAAAAAAAAATTGTATAACGACAAAATTATTTGTTTCCCACCGGGGAATTTTCACAACATCCTGAGCAACGTCAGTACGCAGTGGAACGTCCCTTGCTCTGTTGCAGCCTTTAATCCACCTTGGCATACCATCGATGGGATCATCAAACCAGTCCTGGTCCAAAGCATCCCACTCTTCAACGGCGATTGGGCGTAAGTCGCGCAGAGTTCGTGGTCGCTGTCGAAGTCTAAGAACGGCTAGTTTCAATTGATCCAACACTCTTTCGACTGGCATCATGTGCGGGGGACTAGGCACGCCACTCCTTTCTGGTGATCTTAGCATTCTGAAGGAACGTGTTCACGAGAATAATACGACGAGAAAGTGATTTATTATCCACCAAGATTAAGTTGTCACGAAAATGTTGGGGCACAGTCGTCCTTATAGACCTACTATCACGAGAAGAACAAGGTGGCCCCTTGTAACACCTCTTTGGGATGTAAACCTAACACCACCTTCTGGCACATGTGGTACACAGCGTTGGAGGCGTTCCATACTCCTAGGCCGTCTCCAAAAGCGTTCTCTGCGATTAACAGGGTACAAAAATGATCCGAGCTTCATCCGTAAACAACATGCGACGTCAATTGTGAGACATCTATTCTGCATGATTTCTTGACCATCTGTAACTGAGTCCATGGTAATGTGGTCACCACTGTCGTCGAAACAAAGATTCCCATCTTGCAATCGTCTGCTAACAGTCTAATGCGATATATGATGTCCTGTAGCTTCTTCGGACATCGGATTCCGTTCTGGAGCGCTCAGTCCATGGCTCCTTTGGCTCAAAAGTGGTAGATGTCGATCATCCTACGCACTTGTCGAGTTTGAACGGAAGCCTTCTGCATGTAACATGATCCACGTGTCAAGCAGGACACCACTAATGCTGTATACAAAAATTTCGCGTTTGTTTTTTACCACTCATCCGAATGAACTTACTTTTATACATTTAGAGCTAGGTGGTATTTATCACAGCAACTAGAAACCTTACTTATGTTATCTTGTATCCTCCTACAACATTCAACGATGACTTGCTGCACATCCCGTCCTCCCGATCATTTATGTAGACACAAGCGAATAGCGGTTTTGTCACTCTCCCTGGAGCACTCCTGACGATAGCCTTGTCTCTGATGTCCACGAACTGTGTTCAATTACTTAAGACGTCTTCGGGCCAGTTATATATCTGGGAATCTATTCCACGTTTTCTTACCTTTGTTAACAGTCTGCAGGGGGCACCTTGTCAAATACTTTTAGAAAAACAAAAAACGTGGAATCTACTGGTTGCCCTTCATCCATAGCTCGCAGTAAATGATTTGAGAAAAGACAAGCTGTGATTCGCACGAGCGATGCTTTCTAAAACAGTGCTGATTCGTGGTCTGAAGCTTTTCGGTCTTTACGATATTTATTATATTCTAACTCAGAATATGTTCAAGAATTCTGCATCAAGCCGATATTAAAGATGTTGTTGTTGTTGTGGTCTTCAGTCCAGAGACTAGTTTGATGCAGCTCTCCAAGCTACTCCATCCTGTGCAAGCTTCTTCGTCTCCGAGTAACTACTGCAACCTACATCCTTATGAATCTGCTTAGTGTATTCACCTCTTCGTCTACCTCTACGAATTTTACGCTCCACTATTCCCTCCAGTACTAAACTGGTGATCCCTTGGTGCCTCAGAACGTGTCCTACCAACCTGTCCCTTCTTTTAGTCAGGTTATACCACAATTTCCCCTTCTCTTCAATTCTATTCAGTTTCTTCTCATTAGTTCCGTGATCTATCCATCTAATCTTCAGCATTCTTCTGTAGCATCACATTTCGAAAGCTTCTACTCTCGTTTAAACTAATTTTCGTCCATATATTTGTATGGAGTACCGTCTTGCCGCAGTGGTAACACCGGTTCCCGTCAGATCTCCGAAGATAAGCGCTGTCGGGCTGGGCTAGCACTTGGATGGGTGACCATCCGGTCTGCCGAGCACTGTTGGCCAGTGGGGTGCAGTCACCCTTGTGAGGCTAACTGAGGAGCTACTTGATTGAGAAGTAGCGGCTCCGGTCTCGGAAACTGACATACGGCCGGGAGAGCGGTGTCCTGGCCACATGACCCTCCATACCCGCATCCAGTGACGCCTGAGGGCTGAGGATGACACGGCGGCTAGTCGGTTCAAAAAATGGTTCAAATGGCTCTGAGCACTATGGGACTGAACATCTGAGGTCATCAGTCCCTAGAACTTAGAACTATTTAAACCTAACTAACCTAAGGACATCGCACACGTCCATGCCCGAGGCAGGATTCGAATCTGCGACCGTAGCGGTCGCGCGGTTCCAGACTGAAGCGCCTAGAACCTCACGGCCACAACGGCCGGCGGCTAGTCGGTACAACAGCCTTTGCTTCCACAGCAGTTTTCGAATTTCGTTGTTAAAGCTCGGTGAGTCTTTTCCATCCTTTATCCACTTACCAGGCACATACTGTCCCAGAGCACGATTGACAATCTGTTTAAACTTTGCCCGTAATTCGTCTGTATCTATCATGGAGCAACTAGGCGATGTCAGTTAATTGTGAAAGTGAGGTGCTAACAACCGCTTATCTGCTCTTTCTAGCAGAAACACTCTCGTAGCCTGAATGACACGGAGTGTGCGTTTATATGAAACCTCCTGCAGGATTGAAACTGCGTGTCGGACCGAGACTCGAACTCGGGACCTCTGCCTTCAAGAGGCAAGTGCTCTACCGACTAAGCTACCCAAGGTAGGGGATGAGATACCGGTGGAAGTAACGCTGTGAGGACGCCTTCAGATTAGTGCTTGGATAGCGCAGTCAGTAGGGCACTTGACAGCAAAAGACAAAGGTACCGAGTTCGAGTCTCGGTGTGGTTCAAATGGCTCTGAGCACTACGGGACTTAACATCTCAGGTCATCAGTCCCCTAGAACTTAGAACTCCTTAAACGTAACTAACCTAAGGACATCACACACATCTATGCCCGAGGCAGGATTCGAACCTGCGACCGTAGCGGTCGCGCGGTTCCAGACTGTAGCGCCTACAACCGCTCGTCCACTACTGCCGGCACTCTTGGTTTGGCACACAACTTTAATCTGTCCAGAAGTTCCACTCTCCTAGCCTCCTCGTCTGATTTATTCACTTTAATAAGTATAGTCGCTATGACATCATGATCACTAATGCCTGACCGAGCGAGGTGGCGCAGTGGTTAGCACGCTGGACTCGCATTCGGGAGGACGACTGTTCAATCCCGCGTCCGGTCATCCTGATTTAGGTTTTCCGTGATTTCCCTAAATCTCTCCAGGCAAATGCCGGGATGGTTCCTTTTAAAGGGCACGGCCGACTTCCTTCCCCGTCCTTTCCTAAACCGATGAGACCGATGACCTCGCAGTTTGGTGTCTTCTCCCAAAACAACCCAACCCAACTAATCCCTGTCTCTTTAATGACACCGAAGATGAGGTCACGCCCGTTTGTAGCTACAAGGTAAAAAATATTTCCATTTCCTGTGCAGTGCCAAACTTGCTGCTCAAGATAGTTTTCGGAAAAACTGTTCAAAAGTACTTCGCAAGACTATCTGTACTCCCTGCAGTGAATCCGTAGACTCTATACTCGGTAGGTTAAATTCGCCTCCAACTAGTGTTGCATGATCTCGTTGCTTACTCGCTATTGGCCGTAGACTTTCTCTGAATGACACTTAAACTGTCACAGCAGAATCGGGTGGAAGGTAAAAACCTGGTATGACCTAGATCAGTAACACACCACCAAAAAACTTCACTATCACACTCAATTTAGACTTCAACAAAGACAATATTTTTGTCAAATGCAAACAACGCTCCTGTGGCGTCTAATCTGTCTATTCAATATATGTTCGGTGACTCGCTAAATATTTCAGAGATTTGTATTTCGCGTTGCATCCACCTCTCGGTCCGAAGAATAATATGTCGAGAACTTTCCTGGAGAGCAGTAAATTTGGGAACTTTGTACACATGTAGGTATGGTCTTGGGCTAGCGTCTCTGATTCATTATAAAAACGTCTTCGGTCCCGGGTTCGAATCAGGCCACTGTTTGATTAATAATCAGCATTGGCGGGCGAAGACTTTTGGCATAAGAAGTCGCCCTCATTCTGCCAACAGCCTTATCAAAGAGGTCGGAAGAGCGGACAGAGGTTTAGGGCATTCTCTTGTCCTAGAGATGGGAAACTGCCCCTGAAAGAGCAAGAATCAACAAAGATCAACTGCATGAGGATCCAGAAGGCGGAAACCACTGCACTGAAGACACGTAACATGTATCCACAGAACTTGTGGCCTCTAATTGAAGCAGTGTCATGATGATCTCTCCTTTAGCAAAAGTTTCCGTAATAGTCCCCGATTCATTCTCTGAGAGGGGACTGGAAAAGGGGAAGTTACCATGAGAAAAGTATTGTATAATCAACGAAATAATAACATTCTACGAGTCGGAGCGTGGAATGTTAGAAGCTTGAACGTGGTAGGGAATCTAGAAAATTCTGAAAAGGGAAATGAAAAGGCTGAAACTGGATATAGTCGGGTCAGTGACATGAAGTGGAAAGAAGACAAGGATTTCTGGTCAGACAAGTATAGGGTAATATCGACAGCAGCAGAAAATGGTATAACGGGAGTAGGATTCGTTACGAATAGGAAGATAGGTCAGAGCGTGTGTTACTGTGCACAGTTCAGTGGTAGGGTTATTCTTATCAATATCGACAGCAAACCAATAGCGACAACGGCAGTTCAGGTATACATGCCGACGTCGCAAGCTGCAGATGGAGATAGAGAAAGTGTATGACGATAGTGAAAGGGTAATACAGTATCTAAAGGGAGATGAAAATCTAATAGTCATGGGAGACGCAGTTGTAGGGAAAGGAGTAGATGAAAATGTTACAGGAGAATATGAGCTTGGGGCAAAGAATGAGAGAGGCGGAAGATTGAGTTCTGTAATAAACTTCAGCTAGTAATAGCGGATACTCTGTTCAGGAACCACAAGACTAGGAGGTATACTTGGAAAAGGGTGGGTGATACGTGAATATTTCTGTTAGATTACATCATGGTCAGACAGAGATTCCGAAATCCGATACTGGATTGTAAGGTACACCCAGGAGCAGATATAGACTCAGATCACAATATAGTAGTGATGAAGAGTACGCACAAGTTTAAGACATTTGTTGGGAAGAATCAGTACGCAAAGAAGTGGGATACAGAAGTACTAAGGAATGACGAGATACGCTTGAAGTTCTCTAAGGCTATAGATACAGCAATAAGCAATAGCTCAGTAGACAGTACAGTTGAAGACGAATGGACATGTCTAAAAAGGCTCATCACAGAAGTTGGAAAGAAAAAAACATAGCTACAAAGTAGGTACCTGCGAAGAAACCATGGATAACAGAAGAAGTACTTCAATTGATCGAGGAAAGGAGGAAGTACAAAAATGTTCCACCAAACTCAGGAACACAGAAATGCAAATCACAGAGGAATGAAATAAATGGAAAGTGCGGGGAAGCTAAGACGAAATAGTTGCATGAAAAATGTGAAGAAATCTAAAAAGAAGTGATTGTCGGAAGGACAGACTCGGCATACAGGAAAGTCAAAACAACCTTCGGTGACATTAAATACAATGGTGGTAACATTAAGAGTAACAGAGTATTCGCTATTACTAGCTGCAATTTATTACAGAACTCAGTGTTTCTCCTCTCTTACTCCTTGCCCCAAGGAATGAGATGTGGACTAGAAACACCTATCTAAACGATCGCCACACGCAGTAAGGAATCGGCGTAGCAAGAAGACAGTAATCTTCCACCACAAATTGCGCTGATTCACCTACAATTTCCTTCACACAGACCTTTTTGCAAGTTTCAGTTGGATTTCCTTTGAACTGTAGTCTGTCTCATAAAACATTCAGCACGAAATTATGTAAAGCAAGCCAGCTGGCTGTGAAGTTTTAAGGTTTGCGATGTTAATTCCGTATGAAACTGTCGCTACGAGAGCTGGCTACACGGAACTGCCTCGTTAACTAGGCAGTTGAGCTGAAACTCGTCTGACAAGATGGCGACGCACTTCACGGAGGCGGAGGAGGACTGGCTTACATCGCAGAGGAACGCTTGACAACATGAGCACGGAAGCTTGGTGCAACCTCAGTAAGCTGATTATCGACGAACAAATTAGAACGTGCGCGGAAGTTACACGTTGGTGATCGCTCTAGCATGTGCATCAGAGAAATGTGAAACGCCCACTAAATCACGCAGGGCTAACAGGTAATTAGGCCTGTGAAAAGGGCCAAGGGACTTGCGGTCGGATTCATTTCACAATTGTAATTTATTATTTAGTTCACAACTACACTTTTGAAAGAATTAAATTTGTTTCGCGGCTGAAGGCCTTCAACAGATGCTTTAGGATTCCCGGCGGGGTCAGGGATTTTCTCTGCCTCGTGATGACTGGGTGTTGTGTGATGTCCTTAGGTTAGTTAGGTTTAAGTAGTTCTAAGTTCTAGGGGCTGATGACCATAGATATTAAGTCCCATAGTGCTCAGAGCCATAGCCATAGATGCTTTAGAATAAGTTCAATTTTGAAAAGACATGACACACCATTAAATTTACGAATAAGATAAATCGTATACATATATGAGATCAGCATGCGGAGCGGCTGAAGGTCGCCGGATAAAATCTTCAAATTCCAAATATACTATGATGATTACTGAAGGCAGAAGGCCATAATGTTTTAAGATGCTAAAAGGGCTGATGGCCCGCAAGGTGCACAGAAAGAGATAAACAAACGCAATAAGATGGCCGAAGGCCGCAAGGTTAAATTCTGAAAATTGAGGAAATACATATATTTCAACAATCGCTAAAACAATACATTAAATTTACAAATTTCCTTTTGCAAGACCAACGGCGGAAGACCCACTATAACTGGTAAAATCTTTGAGAGGAAATTACAATAACCTTTCAAGAGCAGAAGGCAATAGTATTTGGACTTGAAGGAAACTTCGATAACACGTTTCCAGAGCTGAAGGCCCTTGCCCAGTTGAAAATATAAAATACAGTAAAGCCTGTGGTGAGATGTGGTGCTGCAGAAAAATGTTGAAAATCAGGTGAAATGGTGAGGATTGAAGAGGTTCCCTGCAGAATCGGCGAAAGAAAGGACGTATGGAAAACACTGACAAGAAGAGGAAACAGGATAAACAGACATATGTTAAAGCACCAGCGATTAGCCTCCGTGGTACCAGAAGGAACTGTAGCGGATAATAGCTGTAGGGAAAGACAGGAATTGAAATACATTCAACAAATAATCGAAAACGTAGGGTGGATGTGCTACTGTAATATGAAGAAAACCTGCAGACTTAGATATAACATGAAGGGTTTGGAGCAGGAGAGGAATTTGGGAGGGGGGGGGGGGGGGCGCACGAAACCAGTCAGAAGACGGATGGAAAAAAAAGAACACTGTAACACGCGACCGCACTATGTACATCTTACTCACGCGAATTTACCATCAGGCCTCCTGGGGTCACTATGCTAGGCTAGGATTTATTTTATTAAAACTGATCTATCTGAAGATTAAGCCATTACTATGCCCAGAGAAGTAGTACAAGAAGATTTTTACTGGAAGATAAGAAAGTTTCGGTAACCACGTGGTCAGGAGGAAGTTAGTACAATGCACTGTTACTTATTACAAGGTATAGTACAGAATCGTTTTCCATATTCCAGCGTGAAGAGAGCTGCAACACAATTCCAGATAAGTGACAATTGTCCGCTAATCCCATAGGCCTGTGAGGAGTTTGAAAGTGTGGTTAGATACAGATGGTATGGTCATCTTACGAAGTCAGAAACGTTTTCCGTGTGTGCATTTTTTTGTGTAAACAACGGTAAACTGCACTGAATCAGATGTATTTATATGTTATTAGCCCACTGCGCTTGCAATTCTTTCTTAATCAGAGATGTTTGTGCATTCAGATCGTGCAAATGTGCTTGCATAATTCATTATCAGTCCTTAGCGTTTAAAGATTCATTGTTAGTCAGAAGTGCCTTTACAAAAAATGGTTCAAATGGCTCTGAGCACTATGGGACTCAACTGCTGAGGTCATTAGTCCCCTAGAACTTAGAACTAGTTAAACCTAACTAACCTAAGGACATCACAAACATCCATGCCCGAGGCAGGATTCGAACCTGCGACCGTAGCGGTCTTGCGGTTCCAGACTGCAGCGCCTTTAACCGCACGGCCACTTCGGCCGGCTGTGCTTAAATAACAGTTTTAAAAGATGCGTAAACGTTAATGTTACTCAGGTGCATTTAAATATTCACTTTACTTAAATAATAGTAACTCAGTTCATTCCTGCACCTTCAGTCTGTTAAATGAATGCTGCTACCTTCAGTATAAGAATAATCTCACCTCTCCCTCACACTGAAACGCTAAGGGTTGTTTGCTTACCTTGACTCTATTATCCCTTATGATATATTTTGGAGGTGCTCTCCGTACTCATAAAAAAATATTCGTAGTCCAGAAAAGGGCAAACCGTATACTTGCGGTGTCTGTTCGTGAACCGACCGATGTTCAGGTGTCTCTGAACCCTAACTCTGTCATTTCCATATGTATAGTCCATCTTGAAACATTTTGCTAAGAATATTCATTCATTCAGAAGAAACTGCAAGGTTCATTCAGTGAACATTGGACAGGAAAACTATTTGCACTTGGATAAACATAATACTGCAAATTGTTCACTAAGAAAATTTAATTTGCTATAACTTCCCACCACAACTGAAAAAACTGAGTGATAAACACCAAGTCTTCAGATGTAAGTAGCAAGGTTTCCATGCGGCACGCTGCTGTCCCGTACAGGAGTTCTTCGTAATTATTGTGTCACATATAACGGTTTCTTTGGATTTCGCTGAAGGGTAGAGCGTAAGTGGAATGAATGCATATTTCGTCTGTATGAGATGTTATTTACCCACCTTACTCTTCCCGGACCTACTAAAAAGAGATACAGCGTATTACGAATACTGAAAGACTCCATAAAAATATATAACCTGAATGTGTTTCTGACCTTTTGTAGTGGAACAGGGAAGCCGTGGAACTTGCTTGAGCCGCGAGTGATGTTGTCTTGGACATTTTTATTTCAAACAAATTTCGTGCATAAGAAAAGGAACACCGATAATGATAAGATAACCCCAGGAAATAAGAAATTGCATTTATTGGCATTAGATCATAGAGTAATTTCACTGCTGAGTGCTAAATATTCATATGACAACACTAGCTGTCCAAAACACATTTAAACATTAGTTGATTTAAGGTGGACATTCCGTACATATCTACAACAGTTTAAATGAAACAGATTTAACTTTAATAGTCATCAGCGACAATTAAACAGAATAACTCGGTATTTATTTATATCGTCAGTTCTTGGTGCAGTAAACTTTTTATTAAAACTGCAATTAATATACGATCAGAAGATATAACTTTAGACCATTATTTGTTTGGTCTTTAGCTATTACAGCTCTTCTCCTTCCGCAAATCACTGGAACAAGAACGTGAATAAAGAATATCTGAATTGTAAGACTAGTGTAATTAATAAAACTGTTACTCTATTACGGAAAGAAGACTATTCAGCCACAGTTTTAACACAACTGGTTACACAAGTGAACAGCTTGCCATAGTTTCCAATCAGAAGCATTCGAATGATAATCCGATCGACTCAGCTGCACCAACAAGGACTGCATTCTCTGCATAACCACCGCAGTAATAGTGAATACGTCACCTTAACAGTAGACACTCTATACGGTAATCTTAAAAATTACATTCCAAAAATCTTTAGATTAACCAACAGAGTTCACAGTTATTCTGCCGTTTTTATGAAATATACCCATATTCCGGAGGTAAAATAGTCCCCCATTCGGATCTCCGGGCGGGGACTGCTCAAGAGGACGTCGTTATCAGGAGAAAGAAAACTGGCGTTCAACGGATCGAAGCGTGGAATGTCAGATCCCTCAATCGGGCAGGTAGGTTAGAAAATTTAAAAAGGGAAATGGATAGGTTAAAGTTAGATATAGTGGGAATTAGTGAAGTTCGGTGGCAGGAGGAACAAGACTTTTGGTCAGGTGATTACAGGGTTATAAATACAAAATCAAATAGGGGTAATGCAGGAGTAGGTTTAATAATGAATTCAAAAAATAGGAGTGCGGGTTAGCTACTACAAACAGCATAGTGAACGCATTATTGTGGCCAAGATAGACACAAAGCCCATGCCTACTACAGTAGTACAAGTTTATATGCCAACTAACTCTGCAGATGATGAAGAAATTGATGAAATGTATGACGAGATAAAAGAAATTATTCAGGTAGTGAATGGAGACGAAAATTTAATAGTCAAGGGTGACTGGAATTCGTCAGTAGGAAAAGGGAGAGAAGGAAACATAGTAGGTGAATATGGATTGGGGGGAAGAAATGAAAGAGGAAGCCGCCTTTTAGAATTTTGCACAGAGCATAACCTAATCATAGCTAACATTTGGTTCAAGAATCATAAAAGAAGGTTGTATACCTGGAAGAATCCTGGAGATACTAAAAGGTATCAGATAGATTATATAATGGTAAGACAGAGATTTAGGAACCAGGTTTTAAATTGTAAGACATTTCCAGGGGCAGATGTGGATTCTGATCACAATCTATTGGTTATGATCTGCAGATTGAAACTGAAGAAACTGCAAAAAGCTGGGAATTTAAGGATATGGGACCTGGATAAACTGAAAGAACCAGAGGTTGTACAGAGTTTCAGGGAGAGCATAAGGGAACAATTGACAGGAATGGGGGACAGAAATACAGTAGAAGAAGAATGGGTAGCTCTGAGGGATGAAGTAGTGAAGGCAGCAGAGGATCAAGTAGGTAAAAAGACGAGGGCTAATAGAAATCCTTGTGTAACAGAAGAAATATTGAATTTAATTGATGAAAGGAGAAAATATAAAAATGCAGTAAATGAAGCAGGCAAAAGGGAATACAAACGTCTCAAAAATGAGATCGACAGGAAGTGCAAAATGGCTAAGCAGGGATGGCTAGAGGACAAATGTAAGGATGTAGAGGCTTGTCTCACTAGGGGTAAGATAGATACTGCCTACAGGAAAATTAAAGAGACCTTTGGAGAGAAGAGAACCACTTGTATGAATATCAAGAGCTCAGATGGCAACCCAGTTCTAAGCAAAGAAGGGAAGGCAGAAAGGTGGAAGGAGAATATAGAGGGTTTATAGAAGGGCGAAGTACTTGAGGACAATATTATGGAAATGGAAGAGGATGTAGATGAAGACGAAATGGGAGATAATATACTGCGTGAAGAGTTTGACAGAGCACTGAAAGACCTGAGTCGAAACAAGGCCCCGGGAGTAGACAACATTCCATTAGAACTACTGATGGCCTTGGGAGAGCCAGCCATGACAAAACTCTACCATCTGGTGAGCAAGATGTATGAAACAGGAGAAATACCCTCAGACTTCAAGAAGAATATAATAATTCCAATCCCAAAGAAAGCAGGTGTTGACAGATGCGAAAATTACCGAACTATCAGTTTAATAAGTCACAGCTGCAAAATACTAACGCGAATTCTTTACAGACGAATGGGAAAACTGGTAGAAGCGGACCTCGGGGAAGATCAGTTTGGGTTCCGTAGAAATGTTGGAACACGTGAGGCAATACTAACCTTACGACTTATCTTAGAAGAAAGATTAAGAAAAGGCAAACCTACGTTTCTAACATTCGTAGACTTAGAGAAAGCTTTTGACAATGTTAACTGGAATACTCTCTTTTAAATTCTGAAGGTGGCAGGGGTAAAATACAGGGAGCGAAAGGCTATATACAATTTGTACAGAAACCAGATGACAGTTGTGAGTCGAGGGGCATGAAATGGAAGCAGTGGTTGGGAAAGGAGTGAGACAGGGTTGTAGCCTCTCCCCGATGTTATTCAATCTGTATATTGAGCAAGCAGTAAAGGAAACAAAAGAAAAATTCGGAGTAGCCATTAAAATTCATGGAGAAGAAGTAAAAACTTTGAGGTTCGTCGATGACATTGTAATTCTGTCAGAGACAGCAAAAGACTTGGAAGAGCAGTTGAACGGAATGGACAGTGTCTTGAAAGGAGGATATCAGATGAACATCAACAAAAGCAAAACGAGGATAATGGAATGTAGTCAAATTAAATCGGGTTATGCTGAGGGAATTAGATTAGGAAATGAGACACTTAAAGTAGTAAAGGAGTTGTGCTATTTTGGGAGTAAATATAATGATGATGGTCGAAGTAGAGAGAATATAAAATGTAGACTGGCAATGGCAAGGAAATCGTTTCTGAAGAAGAGAAATTTGTTAACATCGAGTATAGATTTAAGTGTAAGGGAGTCGTTTTCTGAAAGTATTTGTATGGAGTGTAGCCATCTTATGGAAGTGAAACGTGGACGATAACTAGTGTGTGCAAGAAGAGAATTGAAGCTTTCGAAATAAATGCAGAAGAATGCTGAAGATAAGGTGGGTAGATCACGCAACTAATGAGGAGGTATTGAATAGGATTGGGGAGAAGAGAAGTTTGTGGCACAACTTGACTAGAAGAAGGGAACGGTTGGTAGGACATGTTTTGAGGCATCAAGGGATCACAAATTTAGCATTGGAGGGCAACGTGGAGGGTAAAAATCGTAGAGTGAGACCAAGAGATGAATACACTAAGCAGATTCAGAAGGATGTAGGTTGCAGTAGGTACTGGGAGATGAAGAAGCTTGCACAGGATAGAGTAGCATGGAGAGCTGCATCAAACCAGTCTCAGGACTGAAGACCACAACAACAACAACAACAACAACCATGTAAGATATCCAACCAGTACGGTAATTCCAGGTAGAAGACTTCAACTTTCTGCAGGCCGCGTCGACATCACATTGTGTCTGTCGAACAATTGCCCCCCAACTGTCGTGCGGTAGCGTTCTCGCTTCCCGCGCCCGTGTTCCCGGGTTCGATTCCCGGCGGGGTCAGGGATTTTCTCTGCCTCGTGATGACTGGGTGTTGTGTGATGTCCTTAGGTTAGTTAGGTTTAAGTAGTTCTAAGTTCTAGGGGACTGATGATCTCAGAAATTAAGTCCCATAGTGCTCAGAGCCATTTGAACCATTTTTGAACCCATTATCAAGTACACTCGAGTGTATGGGATCACCACAAGATCGAAGTAAATGACGATCCCGGGAGTTCGGAGGTGTGCTGCTATATCTATTACCGGCGGGTTCGGTAAAACCGTTAGTGTTTCGGACTTAGAGAATACGACAAGTGCAGTAAAAGAGGGGTAAAAATAAGCGAATACCTGTCTCGGCGTATTCGTAGATATTCGATAATTTCTGAGAAAACTATGGTCAAGTTTTCGAGATAATTTATGTGCCAGTTAGCGAGCAAACGTCCAACCGAAGCGCTGGCACAGTAACTAACGTCGCGGCTTTACACTTTCACGACCCGTTTTCGAAACCCGATTATTATTTTTACTTCTACTTTCGTTTCTCATGTATCTACTCATGCCCGTAGAGAATTACACGAATGCTATCTAACATATTTCTAACTAACGTTGTCCTTAATCGTCTATTAATTGTACGCCTGGTGAATGAATCAGAAAACAAGAAATAAATGAATGAAAAAATTATTTACAACTATTTGCTGTGGAATTCCTGCAGCGTGTCTTAATTCATAATCAGTTGTAAGTGTTCCATCAAGCCTGGTTTGCCGCGAAATGGTTACCAATGCATGAAATCTTTGGAAGTATTAACGACGTTTTTTCCCGAGTGAGATTCGTACGAAGAAATGTCACTGTAGCAAACGTAGACTCGTGCGATGCTCGTGGTGTTCGGAATTCTTCAAGCTTGAAATGTTTCTACGATCGGTGTCTTCCAGTGGAATGCACCAAACCTTCATGAAGAATAAACACAGGAATTAAAGACAAGAATTAATCTATGAAAATGATCTAAGAATGAAATATAACGATATAAGAATTTAAAAATATTGTAACCCATAAAATACCGTACACACACATATAATACCGGTATGACACTCATTGCGAAACATAGTTGTAATTTTACATTTTACATAACGCCTTGTATCCTCTAAGTTGATGAGAAACATTCCTGTAGTATCCTCTGTGGTCACGTACAATAATTTAAAAAATAAATAAATGAAAACGATAACCGGGTTCCGAAAATGGGAAGCAAAATCGCGAGACTGCGACCCTAGCCGCTATCACCAGGTAGGTTTAGCTTAACGCGAGGTAAAAGGCATCTGAGCTACGTCGAAAACTTTGACGGTCGTTGTCTCAGATACGGTTGGGTATCTGCGGATAGGCCTAGACACGTGTTCGCTTAGTTTGGCTCCTCTTCCAATCAGCGAAGTTTCTGGGAAATCAGGTTACGGCACTTGCCGTGTTCTCCTCGTCAGATTGTCCCTGAAGTCAGATAAGAGTCCCTAGAGGGAATACGACGTTCTTTTCTCGAAACACTGTAGAGAAAACATAGTGAACAGACGTCTGCGGCTGACCAGAGATCGATTCAGCTGACAGAAAAGTACAATTCGTACAAGTAATGCGAGGCATACTGAGGTATATAGACAGTCGCTTTTTCCCTCGCTCCATTCTCGATTGGAGCACGGAAGGAAATGACTAGTGTTAGTACGGTACTCTCCACCATATACCGTACAGTGGCTTGTGGAGTATGCATGTAGATATGGATGTCTGCTGACCTAGCAACCGGTTGTGTAAACAACTACCGTTTCTATGTAAATCAAAGTCTTAATTATGTTAAAATAGACTACACTAGCAAACATTCATATATTTATACATTCGATTCAAATGACTAAACAGATTTAATCCTTAAATTGAGCATGTGTTTTATCAATAAATTTTATGGTCAGTTTTATTGCTTTATTCATTACCGTTGTTGTTTTCTTCACCCTGAAGACGTATGATACAGCTCTCCGTGTTGTACCATCCTATGCAAATCTTTTCATCTCTGCATAATTACTTCAACGTACCTCATTTGAACCCGCTTACTGTATTTGAACCTTGGTATCCGTCTACAGTTGTTACCCTCAAGCCCCACCACCATTCCCAGATTGAAGTTTCCTTGTGTCTCGGGATGGTGATGAGGTCATCAGTCCCCTAGGGCTTAGAACTACTTAAACCTAACTAACCTAAAGACATCACACACATTCATGCCCGAGGCAGGATTCGAACCTGCGACCGTAGCGGTCGCGCGGTTCCAGACTGTAGCGCCTAGAACCGCTCGGCCACACTGGTCGGCTGTTACATGGCGATCTGCATGGTTTTAAGAAAGCTGAAGGCACCAGAGTGGCAATTCCTACGTTTTGGTTGATAATGGATCAAGACTAAAGAAAACAAAGACACTTTCACTGGATTTGTTGATCTGGAAAAAAAGTGTTCGATAATGTAAAATGGTGCAATAAATTGTGAGAAAAATAGGGATAAGCTATAGGAAGAGACAGGTAATATACAGTATGTACAAGAACTAAGAGAGAAGAATAAGAGTGGACGACAGAGAACGAAGTACTCGGGTTAAAAAGAGTGCAAGACAAGGATATAGTCTTTCTCCCCTCCCCCCCCCCCCCCCCCCTATTCATCAATGTGTACATTGGAGAAGCAATGATGATAATAAAAGGAAGGTTCAGGAGTGGAATTAAAATTAAAGGTGAAAGGATATCAGTGATACGATTCGCTGATTACATTGCTATCCTGAGTGAGACGAAGAATTACATGATCTGCTGAACAGAATGAACAATATAATTACAGAATATGGATTGAGAGTAAGTAGAATAAAGACGAAAGCAATGAGAAGTAGCAGAAAAGAGAACAGCGAGAAACTTAACATCAGGACTGATGGTCACGAAGTAGATGAAGTTAAGGGTTCTGCTACCTAGGCAGAAAAATAAGCAATGAAGGATGAAGCAATGAGGGCATCAAAAGGGGACTAGCACTGGCAAAAAGGGCATTCCTAGCCAGGAGAAGTAGCTCTTGAGCAGCTCAGAGTGAACGAACACACAAATCTTTGAGTGCGATCTCTCATTTCTCGTATTTTGTACGATGAACATTTAGTCCTGTCCGCCCCCGGTAGCTAAATAGTCAGCGTGACGGAGTGTCAATCCTATGGGCACGGGTTCGATTCCCGGCTGGGGAGGGCAATTTTATCCGCCCAGGGACTGGGTGTTGTGCTGTTCTCATTATCATCCTGTCATCCTCATCGACTGCAGGACGTCGAAGTGGTGTCAAATTGAAAGACCGGCACCCGGCGAACGGTCTGCCCGACGGGGGGCCCTAGCCATACGATTAAAAACAAACTTTGTCCTAAGTAGATGGGCATCAACATAATGTTTTCGCTTTTGAATGAGAAAGATGGTGTTTGAAATTTCATGAAAAGATTTCGCCTACTTGTCTATAGTACAAACAAGCTGCCCCTATTTGAAATTTTTCGAAGTCCACCGACAGTTCCATCTAGTAAGGACACCGTACCGCACATTAGCTTTTTAGCAGAGGACGGATAAGTGTAGTGTACATAGTCTAGTCTGTTGGGTGATTTGTTGCATGTCTTAAGTATTTTGTCAATAAAACGTTACCCAGAATGTTGTCTGTCTGATCATCCACTTTAAGTTGTTCGTAATTGTAATCCCTACGTATTTAAATGAACTGAGTAGCTTCAGATTTGTGTGGTTTATCATGTAACCGAAATTTAGATTCCTTTTAATTATTTACGGTCATTTGTCACTTTTCGTACCATCGTTTATAAGCTATTTTCCAATTTATTTTGATTTTCTGCTGACTTAACCAGACGGTGGATTATAGCATCATCTGCAAGCAACTTCGGGGACTGCTCAGATGGCTTCTTAATTCATTTAAGTACATTAGGATAACCATAGGACCTGACACACTTCCTTGGGGAACGCAAGATTTCAGTTCTGTTTTATTCGACGACTTTCCATCAAGTACTACGAACTGTGAGCTGTCTGAGAGGAAATCACGGATCAAAAAGCAAGAATCCTTCTGATAGCTGCTATAAAACCACTGCATTTATACGGTAGCTAATATTGTTCGTGACCTGTGGAATGTGTGAAGGCATAGCCAGCAACCTTCTAATCGGTAGTGTGACCGTTCGAATACGATGGTTTCGTAACCAGGAAATTGGCCAAAAAGAAATCGAACAAACAACATACGAAATGCTACTAGGTCACCAGACTGGGGTCGAATTCATCAGAGATGAATTCCCCTTCAGGGTTCAAAATGGTTCAAATTGCTCTGAGCACCATGGGACTTAACATCTGAGGTCATCAGTCCCCTAGAACTTAGAACTACTTAAACCTAACTAACGTAAGGACACCACACACATCCATGCCCGAGGCAGGATTCGATCCCGCGACCGTAGCGGTCGCGCGGTTCCAGACTGAAGTGCCCTGAACCACTCGCCCCTTCAGGGAAAAAGGATGATGGTGATTCAGGTCTTCACGGTAGCGGCAGACAAGTGTTGCTTACTTCAGTGGTAGGCCTAATTTTATGGCGTCTGACCGTAAAAAAGTACTACGACTTATACCAGAAAGTCGTCTACAGGGGTCATACCGAAAGGCGCGCGACGCACGTCGTAGCCGGCCGAAGTGGATGTGTGTGATGTCCTTACGTTAGTTAGGTTTAAGTAGTTCTAAGTTCTAGGGGACTGATGACCTCAGAAGTTAAGTCCCATAGTGCTCAGAGCCATTCGAACCATTTGAACGCACGTCGCAAGTCGGACCAGTCGTAGTGTGCAGGATCCAATAGTTGCAGCGCGAGGGACTGCTGGTCTCTACACCAGATCCACGTAATAGGACGATAACCCTATAAAGTCCCAGGATGGCGTAGTGGTCCCCCCCCCCCTCCCCCCTCTCGAGATGTGACTGAGGTAGCCGCCAGTATTGAGTTTCCATTGTCAAATATGTGGAAATCACGTCAATTAGGCATCATATAAAAGACTCAAACAGCGAAATGCATATACGACACTGAGCAGTGCATCATGAAGGCAAAATCCTGGACGTGGTTAACCAGTTAAATGCATATGGTGCAAATGGTTCCGAGCACTATGCGACTTAACTTATGGGGTCGTCAGTCGCCTAGAACTTAGAACTAATTAAACCTAACTAACCTAACGACATCACACACATCCATGCCCGAGGCAGGATTCGAATCTGCGACCGTAGCGGTCGCTCGGTTCCAGACTGTAGCGCCTAGAACCTCACGGCCACTCCGGCCGGCGTTAAACAGTTATACCTGTATAATCGCATAAATGCGACCACCTGTCAAAAGCCTGAATAACCACCTTTTCTAGCACGAACCACTACGAGACGTGCAGGAAGAGAGTCAGTAAAGTTCTGGAAGGCACCGACAGGAATGTGGAACTATGCCGAGTCCAGTGACATGGCCAGTTGCGCTAGGTTTCCTGGCTGAGCATTCATGGCCCGAAGCGTCCGATCCAGTTGGGCCCATTGATTCTCGATTGGGGGAGTCTTGCCAGAAGAGTACGGTAAACTCACTCTGGTGCTCTTCGAACGACTACAATCTGTGTGACAGTCTGCAGTGTAAATTTTATGCAGGGAAGGACATGAGCCCCAAGGCTAGATATATAAGCATGATGATTCACTGTGCCTTCCATAGTCACGAGTTCACCCAGGGAATGCCACGGAAACATTTCCCAGACCATAACGCCCCCTCCTCCGGCATGGACCCTTCTGATGATTGTTACAGGGTGTTTGCTTTTAGACGTTTCACGCCACTAGAACATAAAAGTTATTCATATGAAAAGGCCACCTGACGTCACTCAGTGGGCATCCAGACGCGGTATTGGGGGAAAAAATCCAGCCTTCGTTGTTGATGAACAGCAGTCAGTTCAGGTCGACGTATCAGGCGTCTGCTGTTGAGCCATATACAGCAACATTATTTGAATGGTCATTGAGGGAGACTTTTGGTATCCCGTTGGCTCATCTGGGCGGTAAGTTGCCCAACAGTTGCATGTGTATTCACCCATTCACATCTCCACAGCCGTCATTCACTTATGTTAACTATGGTCCGCGATGACTCCACGTTGCCTCGGTTCCGGTTTTAGATAGCGGTTTCGGATAGCGGTTTTGTATAGCGCCATTTTGCCATGCGTGGTATACAGTTAGCATGGCGGCATACATCAGTTAACAAAATTAGCTGTTTCGGAAATGCTTACGCACATGACCCGAAAGCCAATGGTTATGCTCTTCTGGACGATAGATAAATCAGTCATTTTCTGCATTGCGACAACGATTACACTGTTTCCCGTATCCCCCGGACACGATTTATATAACCTCCACTGCTAGTGCCACTATCTGTCGTCTGTGAGCGGTTATTGTACGTTGACGTGAAAACCAGGCGGCGATGACATTAATATGACAGGTCCGCGTATGAAGACGGTAGTGCAAGAGACGTGTTTGGGCGTTGGAGAACGGGAAGCGACTGGTGAGCGTGTAAAGGCACAGGTATCATTAAAACACTAAATAATATCTTTATTAACAGAATTACTAAATTTCGATCAAGTTCATTGTTCATCTTTACACATCATGATTTTGAAAAGTAACAATTAGCGTTGCTGAAGCAGTGGTCCGCTGGGGTTGAAAGAGGCGCTGCATGAGACCAGCCTAATGTAGACGCTGATGCCATCAACCAGTTGCAATGACACAATCTCGTTGTGAAAACGGGTCAGTTACGAATCACCGTAATGTGCTGCCACCTCGTGGCAGAAATGCGAAACAACCTAACTTACACCTTTACTAAACTATATTAAGAAATAGTTTAAGATATTATTTTACGTTTATTTTGTTGCATAGGTTAGTGTTAAAACGACTGTAAAAGTATGTATTCTATATTATAAACAGTCATGGCTTTAGAAAGAAGTAACAACTGTTAATTGGATTCCCACGTACCTATTAATCTGAGCAGCGGTATCCCACCCTTTTTGGGAAGAGATTGGCCAAGTAGTCAGTAGTAGTGTGGGCACAGTGCATGTGTATGGTGTTTGTGAGATGGAAATCGAGCACTGGTAAAATTAGCCTCAGATGACTACTGAATGATGTTACCACTTTATAAAAAGTGCAGCTGAACTCTGTGTTACGGAAGAAGTGGTTTGCTCCGACTTATTTTGAAGTAAGAAAAGCAGTTGTACTGTGAGGCATGGGACTCAGCAAGCTGCAAGAGACGTATTGCCGGCTATACGTGCAGTTGAAGATCCTGCAATGTTCAGAGCGACAAATAGCAAGGTGAAATTACAATGAAATGAATACCTCTAGGTGCATAGAGGTGTTGATATAACGGGGACAGTTGAAAATGTGTGCCCCGACAGGGACTCGAACCCAGGATCTCCTGCTTACATGGCAGGCGCTCTATCCATCTGAGCCACCGAGGATACAGGGGATAGTGCGACTGCAGGGACATCCCTGGCACGCCTCCCATGAGACCCACATTTTCAACTTATTGTCCCGCACTATATTCATTGAACCCCTGCCCATTATACTTATTACTCGCGGCTTTACTGCCGATTCCCAAAAGAGTTCTTGCACTGTTTGTGCATCCGCACAGAAGAAGATGGTCTAATGGCCGGTGAGCCTTAACTATATATGAAGATGGTATCTGTTCTTTCGGACATGTCCGAACAGATACCATCTTCATATATATAAATAGCAAACTGATCGCGTGCCCTTCAACAGTTTTATTTGTTCTGTGCTACAACACGTAATATTCTTATTTTGTCTGCGCTACAACATAAAGTGGTCTTCGAGTGGGGAGGCCACATTAGCAAAACGTATAAAACCCAGGACGTATTTACAACTGCGAGTAATAATATACCTTTTATTCCCAAAACAAACACATATCTCGTGTGTTTATTTATGTGTATAAAAATCAGCATCCCTCTAGTGTCATTTTTTTACACCAAAGAATTTTGCAATGGTAAAAGCTGGTACTTACTGGAATACGAAATCATTCGCCGACTAACATTGAGATTTCATATATAAATTAAAAAAGCTGCCAAATTTCGTAATGGATGCTGTGTGTAGCTGTTACTGTTGAGAAGAAGACAATACAAAGTAAAGTGAATCTTCTTTTCGTCAGAAAACAATGTTATCTTGGGTACTTTGCAGGCCGAAACCAGTGGCGTTCGACGAAATCTCAGCTTGTGTTAGTTACAGTCAGGTATGGGTGGTAGCTGAGACCCATTACGTAATTTCTGATTACATATTGCTCAGGTGACTTAAACTATTCCATAGCCTCTCTGAAATATTTTTATAATACTAACGTTAAATTTTTTTACCACCACAGCAGACAAGTGTCTTCAACGCATATCAGGTTACTCATTAAAAGTTTATTACGTTAATCTGGGTGAAAAACTGGTGCGCCATTTAAAGTACTTACATATATGTGAATATAGACACATTTATATTAGGCTTTCCTGCGAATTTGAGGGCTCCATGTTGAACTAACACCCTGTATGATAGTCACCTCAGAGATAGTTAACACTATAATTGCTAGATTCCCTCCACAACCGTTTGCTGTTAACATCTGTTTACTTCCATTTAAACTAACTCGTGTGGAGAACTGCAAATTCTCACAGACAAAAGAGAGTGGTAACTCATCACATAGCTGAGCATCTACTGCACGCAACTGTTTACCGTAACTTACGAGTCCGATTGCCACACACAGAGATAATACAGCAATTATTATATCCTAATTGGTGTAAAATAAATTGAACCGAGCTAGGACATCGCAAGAGTCCAGAAGAGGACTTTCCTTAGGACAACCTGTAGCAACCGTTCAGCACTGTTTTAAAGCTGTTGTAAATACAAAAATCTTCGGTATATACGGACGATGAGACCATATACCCCACTGCCTCTGTGAACCAGGTGATCGCTATGAAGAAAAGTGTCACAACACGGCCACCTGTTGAAATCGGCTCTATTCACCTGCAAGACAGACATTTCTGGACAAAAATATAGAGCGAACTTCAGAAAATAAATTCTTAAAGAGTGGCAAGGGGTCAAAGGCCTTTCTTAAGTCAAAGCAGATAGCGACGAGTTGCCTACAATTAATGAAACAAACTCCGGCTGGAGCACAATGCACCTCGCAGTAATTCTTCCAGTTTGATATGCGTGAATGAAGTTTGAAACGGTAGCAAGTGACACTAATGAAGAGCACCATCCGTCATACGCCAATCCGCCTCCGTAAGTAAGTGGTCAGCATGGATGACCAACATTCAGCGGAAACAATGGACCGGGTCGGAGACTTTATAGACTTAGGGGCAGGATGTTGTGTTGCCCCATCACCATTTCATCATCACAGCAAGCAAATCACCAAAATTGCTTCGAATAAAAAGACTTGCATTAGGCGACCAAACAACCCCAGATGGCGTCTCCCAGCCAGATACGTCATTACATCATATCATTCCATTGTACACCTTCGGGCTGTAAACAATACACACATGAAGGTGTAGAAAATCGTTGTTATCCTTCTTCCGTGGTTGTGACGTGGATATCATTACACTTAACCACCTGCGTTATGTACCATCAATGGCAGTAATGCACCAGCTTTGTTAGCAAATATAGCACATTTGTAGAAATTGTATTTGATGATATTCGCTTTCCATTAAGGCTGTGGATGAGAAAAAGAATAAAAATTTCATTTAAAAGAATTTTATGATCGTTTATAGCACAAATTCTTCACACGAATTCCTTACAGACGAATGAAAAAACTAGTAGAAGCCGACCTTCGGAAATATCAGTTTTGATTCCAGAGAAATATAGGAAAACACGAGGTAATCTGACCATACGACTTAACTTAGAAGATAAAATACTGAAAGTAGCAGGGGTAAAATATAGGGAGCAGAAGGCTATTTACAACTTGTGTAGATATCAGACAGCAGTTATAAGAGTCGAGGGGAATGAACGGGAAGCAGTGTTTGAGAAGGGAGTGGCACAGATTTGTGGCCTATCCCCGATTCTATTCCGTCTGTACACTGGCCAAGCAGTAAGGGAAACCAAAAGAACATTTCGAGAAGGAATTAGTATACATGGAGAAGAAACATAAATTTTGAGGTTTGCCGATGACACTGTAATGCTGCCAGAGACAGCAAAGGACTTGGAAAAGCAGCTGAATGGAATAGACAGTATCTTGGAAGGAGCTTATGAGATGAACAGCAACAAAACTCGAGACGTACATTCTCAGTAATTTCTTCCTCAAATTAAGGCCGATATTTGATATTAATAGCCTTCTCTTGGAGAGGAATGCCCATTTTGCCATTGCTAGTCTGCTTTTGATCCCTCCTTGCTCTGTCCGTCATTGATTATTTTACTGGCTAGGTAGTAGAGTTCCTTCACTTCATCTACTTCGTGACCCTGCTACTTCTCATTACTTTCGTCTGTTCTGTACTCACTAGAGTGTCCATTCCATTCAGCAGATCCTACAATTTTTCTTCACTTTGTCATCAACGAATTGTATCATTGATATCCTTTCATCTTGAATTTTAATTGCACTCCTGAACCTTTCTTTTATTTCCGTCATTGTTTTCTCCATGTACCGATTGAGCAGTAGGGGCGAAAGGCTACATCTTTGTCTTAAACCCTTTTTAATACGAGCACTTCTTTCTTGGTCTTCCACTCTTATTATTACCTCTTGGCTGTTTTACATATTCTACTCGTTTTTGACCCGTCTCTCCCTACAGCTTACCCCTACTTTTATCAGAATGTCGAACATCTTGCACCATTTTACATTGTCGAACGATATTTCCAGGTCGTCAAATCCTATCTACGTGTCTTGATTTTTCTTTAGTCTTGCTTCCATTATTAACCGCAAGGTCAGAATTGCCTCTCCCGTGCCTTTACCTTTCTTAAAGCCAGACTGATCGTCATATAGGGCATCTCAATTTTCTTTTGAATTCTATATTATTCTTGTAAGTAACTTGGATGCATGAACTGTTAAGCTGTTTGTGCGGCAATTCTCGCACTTGTCAGCTCTGTCCGTCTTCGGAATTGTGTGGATGATGCTTTTCAGAAAGTCAGATGGTATGTCACCGAACTCATACATTCTACACATCAACTTGAATATTCATTTTGTTGCCACTTCCCCCAATGATTTTAGAAATACTGATGGAATGTTATCTATCCCTTCTGCCTTATTCGAAGTCCTCCAAAGCTCTTTTAAACTCTGATTCTAATACTGGATCCTCTATCTCTCCTAAATCTTTAAAACTATAAATTCTATAAGTAAAATTATAAAACACGCTATCAGTGGTAAGATTTCCCAGTTACGAAATTAGCATTTTAGATGGCAGCATTGAGTCTATGCGAAGTTTAACTGAATGCAATAACAACGAATCAACATATCTACTTTACGATCGTATAACCATCAGCCCGATGAAATATTGATTTTAAATATATTTTACCTTAACATGCTTTTGAGAGCATAAAAAATATTTTTCCTTGTTGGAACGTTGCGTGTTCTACATTCAAAACGGCTTAAGTACACACTACGTGATCAAAAGTATCCCACCCTCTATTAGTGGATGTTCATATGGAGTGCAACTACCCTTCGTCACTATGGCGGCTTGCATTTAACTGGGGACCCTTTCAGTAGGATTTCTGAATGTCGATGGAGGAATCGCAGCCCATTATTCCTCAAAAACCGAAAACAGAAAAGGTAGTGATGTAGGACCCTGAGACCTAGAGGAAAGTCGGCGCTCTTGCTCATCCCAAAGGTATTCCATTAGGTTCACATTGGGACTCGGGACAGGACAGTCCACTTCAGGACTGTTCTTGTCTGCAAACCATTGCCTTGCACATACCGGTTTATTACAGGGTGAATGACCGTCTTTTGCGGTCATAGTCTCCCAGCTAGTTACTGTACATAGCACACAATATTGTAACATGTGTTTGTGCCCTTCAGCATTTAGCGTTTTCTTAAGCGCAGTAAGAGGATCACTCACTATGAAAAACCCTTAAATACCGTAACACCAACTCCTCCGTACTTAACTGTTGATACCTTACAAGATGGCAGGAAGCAGTCTCTAGACATCCGCCAAACCCTTCTATTGGACTGGTACATAATAAGGCGTGATTCGTTACTCCAATTCACACGTTTCCAGTCATCACCTGTCCAGTGCCGTTGCTCTTTACAGTACCTCAAGTGTCACTTAGCAGTGGCTACAGAAATGTGTAACTGATAAGGAGTTCATCCTTTCTGACTCCCTGCGCACAGTCGTTATGGCCCGCATCTCGTGGTCGTGCGGTAGCGTTCTCGCTTCCCACGCCCGGGTTCCCGGGTTCGATTCCCGGCGGGGTCAGGGATTTTCTCTGCCTCGTGATGGCTGGGTGTTGTGTGATGTCCTTAGGTTAGTTAGGTTTAAGTAGTTCTAAGTTCTAGGGGACTGATGACCATAGATGTTAAGTCCCATAGTGCTCAGAGCCATTTGAGCCACAGTCGTTATCCTACATGTGCTGCTGGTAGCACTTTGGAACTGGCGGGTTATTCCTTCAGATGTGATATTCACAAATAGAGTCGTAATGTTCGACGGCTCCCATACGTTAGTGCATGAAGTTAGCGGGGGTTTGGTTTATCCCTAATTTGTCTTCGCGTTTCCACTTCACAATCGACTCGGGCAGCTGCAAATGGGTTCATATGTCCCTAATAGATTTGTTATTCCCGTGACATCCGATGACTATCCCACGCTCGAAGTCACTGAGGCCTCCTGACCGATCGATTCTGCTATCGCTGCTTTTCTACTGACTACACAATACTCCCCACCTCATTTTATATTGGCAGGTCCAGCTATCGTGCCATCTTTTGATGATTTCCGCATTACGTACGGGTGTCCTGATACCTTTCATTCGGCAGCGTATGTCATAATTGCCCAGTTGTTAATGATCGTAGGTAATGTGATCGAATCCAAGGTGCTAAAAAAAGCGGAAGGGTATTATCCAAAAGTGCTACAATCGTTTTTCAGGTTATGATAACACTGTGAACTGAAATTTTCCAAGAGATACTTAAAGGTAAAACTGGAAAATAACACTGTCACCGATAAAACGGCTTGTCCTTATTCCATAATGGTTCAGTTATCTCAGAAGAGTACGATGTTCCACAGAATCAAGCGTCTTTCATAAGACCCAAACGGTACCAATGCGGCCGTTTTTCCTTAATCCTTTCTATTGATTATAATATGGCGTATTTTATTGGATCAACTTCGGAGCTGATGAATTCTTCTAGAGAAGAATTCATCAGCGGAATACTCCGAATAAGACTGCAATCGCAGCTTCTGAGCTATTCCTAAGCTACCCAAAGTGTTAATCTATCGATAAATAATGTCAGGAAAGTATATAACTTATCAACAGATTTTTCGATAATTTTTGAGGATCGGTAATTGCAACGTCGGCTTGTGGGTTTCATATTTCCGTTCCATATTTCTCTTCTAGACGCCCAATCACAGGGTATTTACGTATGGCTAAAGAGAAGAGCCTGTAAGGAATTGCATTATAGGTAACTGAGACCGCCCTACTTCAGGGTGAACAATTCTTCGTTGTTGATTTTGTAATAGATCGTTGCTACTTGAATACTTGTACTTCAGGGAGTTAATTCTTACGTCAGTTGACTCTGCGTTGCGTTTTCTTCGGATATTTTTCTGTAAGAAGTCTATCCAATTCACTTAGTTTTCCGTATCCCACAAAAATTATTGAAGAAATAGTTCAAATGGCTCTGAGCACTATGGGACTTAACTTCTGAGGTCATCAGTCCCCTAGAACTTAGAACTACTTAAACCTAACTAACCTAAGGACATCACACACATCCATGCCCGAGGCAGGATTCGAACCTGCGACCGTAGCGGTCGCGTTGCAGACTGTAGCGCCTAGAACCGCTCGGCCACTCCGGCCGGCAATTATTGAAGATCCCACATATTGTATCAGTAATGACTTCAACGTCGTTACTCTAGACGCTGCCTTGATTGTATAATATACATTTTTTAAATTTTGTTCTGAAATTTATGTACCATAATTCCAAATATTTTCAAGATGTTAGAGCTCTTCCTGTAACTAAGCAGCGATTATTGTACTATGTTCTTGTTGTTGTGGTCTTCAGTCCGAAGACTAGTTTGATGCAACTCTCCATTCTTCTGTATCCTGAATAACTACTGTAACTTACAACCTTCTGAATCTGCTTGCTGTATTTATCTCTTGGTTTTCTTTATAATTTTTAATCCCTCCTCCCACACTACCCTCCAATACTGAACAGATGATCCCTTGATGTCTCAGAAAGTGTGCCTTCAGCCGATCTCTTCTTTTAGTCAAATTTCTTTTTTCCCCAAAATCTGATCTGCACACCTCATCTTCAGCATTCTTCGGTAGCACCACATTTCAAAAGCTTCTATTCATTTATTGTTTGTTTACTGTCCATATTTCACTTCCATTCGTGGCTATACTCCATACAAACATTTCAGAAAAGACCTCCTAACACTTAAATGTATATTACGTTACAGTGAAATGAAAACTCTTAGCTGCTTATAGGCGTTGACATACGTCAACGGGGGCAGATGAAAATGTGTGCCTCCGATCGGGACTCGAACGCGGGACCTCCTGCTTACATGGCAGACGCTCTATCCATCTGAGCCATCGAGGACACAGACGATAGTGCGACTGCAGGGATTTGTCTCTGGCACGCCTCCCACGAAACCCACATTCTCAACGTATTGTCCCGCACTACATTGGTGAGTGGCAGTAAAACATGGGCTGTGGAAAAACCGGAAGAGAAGAGAATCGAAGCATTTTAGATGTAGTGGTTCAGACGAATGTTGAAAATTAGGTGGACTGATAAGGTAAGGACTGAGGAGATTCTGCGCAGAATCAGAGAGGAGAGGAAGATGTGGAAAACACTGATAAGGAGAAAGGACAAATTGATGGTACATCTGTTAAGACATGAGGGGATGACTAGGGGGAGCTGTAGAGGGGAGAATTTGAGGAGGAAGACAGGGGTTGGAATACATCCAGCAAATAATTGTGGACGTAGGTATCATGTGCTACTCTGAGATGAAGAGGTTAGTACAGAAGAATAATCCGTGGCGGGCCACATCAAAAAAGTCAGAAGACTGATGACCAAACAAGAAAAAAGTTTTAAAGACTCTCTATGATATTACATTATGACCAGAAAAGCGAAGGCAACGGATTACCTACTATCGCCATGTCTCGGCTAGCACTTGGTGGTGTTAAGTTCCTATGGGACCAACCTCCTAAGGTCAGCGGTCCCTAGGCTTATTCACTACCTAATCTAACTTAAACTAACTTAGGCTAACGACAACACACACACCCATGCCCCAGGGAGGATTCGAACTTCCGACGGGGCGGGCCACATGCATCGTGGTAAGCCGCCCCAGACCGCACGGCTACCGCGCGGCTGGCTAGCACTTGTAATTAGTCCTGTTGTAACCAACGTTCAGCATTGTTTTACGAGGTGTAAGCTCCAGGTGGCTGTTTTTTTTCTTTTTCTTTGTCCACTGGTAATCCATAAAACGTCTCATTCTCATGTAACTTTAATCTTAATTGGAGAATTTATGGTGATGAAGCAATTTAGACAGCTAGACAGCTTTATTCAAAAGAATGATTACGACCGTCGACTCATTTAAAGAATTTATTTTCTTCATTAATGTAGTTACTAAAGAGGTGTCCGTAAGACGCTGAATCGATGTGAATGACGTATCCACCGCACCACGCACCGTGCTGAATGTGCGGTGGCAAACTAACTCGGTGTATAAAATGTTTTATACAGCTTATTGTCATACAGGTAATACAGCTGTACGCTGTAGGCGTTCTAGTTCTTCTCAGAGATAGGAATTAATTGCCGTGTAGTGCACTGAAGCTCCTGCTGCTGGCGGGGATATGTTAATCTCACGGACCACTACCTAGTTAATTTGCAAGCCACACAGCTGCCTCCCCCTCGCATTCAGCGAGATGTAAATGCGGTGCTCGTATCACACAGTCATTAGCAAGATATTAACGTTCTGTACACTTACACGAACCGCGCGGGGTACCCACGCCGTTTCAGGCGTCTTGCCACGGTTCGCATGGCTGCCGCCGTCGGAGTTTCGAGTTTTCCTTCGGGCATGGGTGTGTGTGTTGTGTGTGTGTGTGTGTGTGTGTGTGTGTGTGTGTGTGTGTGTGTGTGTGTGTGTGTGTATGTGTGTGCATGTATGTGTGTTGTCCTTAGCGTAAGTTAGTTTAAGTTAGATTAAGTAGTGTGTAGGGACCGATGACAAAAATGGTTCAAAGGGCTCTGAGTACTGTGGGACTTAACATCTGAGGGCATCAGTCCCCTAGAACTTAGAACTACTTAAACCTAACTAACCTAAGGACATCACACACAGCCATGCCCGAGGCAGGATTCGAACCTTCGACCTTAGTGGTCACACTGTTCCAGACTGAAGCGCCTACAACCGCTCGGCCGGACCGATGACCTCAGCAGTTTGGTCTGACAGTCCTTACTACAAATTTCGAAATTTTTTACGCTTACATGAAATAACGAGGAATATTTTCCATAATATAAAAAGTAAATTACATCTCAATTTTTTCAGTAGGTAGTAAAATGACAGTAACAAACATTTCTTGCAAAATGGTGACATTTTTAACCTATTTACGTACAAACGACGGATTAAGTGTCTGTAATGTACTCCAAAAAGAAAATTGTTTGTGTAAGACGGCCTAAGTAGTCATGTCGGCTGGAGTGTAACACGTGTTAAATTCGGCTCGCGAAATTTAGTTGAATTCAAAGGTGTTCTCGCAAGTGGTGTTGTCTAGTACAAGTGGAAATCGTGTAAACAACAGTGTTCTGTGCAGTAGTGTTATTTTTTTTCTGTGCTCCGCCAATATCTTAGAGAAAATGGTAAACAGAAGAGTCAACAGCAGCGGGGAAGCAGCAGGTGCGGCGGGTCTGCTCTTGGCGGAAGGTGCGGCCGCGGCTCGCGGTCTAGCGGAGCTGGTCCGCTCTGAGGTAAACGCTGCGCTTCGCGATAAAAACAATCTCGATCTGATAGCAGGCACTATATCAGATACTGTAACGGCAGCAGTATTGGCCAAAATGCGTGAAACTGTTGAGGGCAATACTGCCGAAATTACAGCACTAAAAAAGTCTGTGTCTGAATACGAGACAAAGGCACGAGAGTTGGAAGTGAAACTATCTGCCGCAACAGACGAGTTAGAACAGCACCAAAGGCGAAATAGTCTACGACTGTTTGGAGTAGCAGAAAATAAGTAAGAAGACACAGACAACCTGCTTATACAGGTTGCGCGTGAAAAATTAGGCGTTGAAGTGACGAAGGCAGACATTTACAGGAGCCATCGGGTGGGACGAAAACTACCAGGTGCTACCAAACCTCGTCCAATAATAATTAAATTTGTCTCATACCGAAAAAGGGCAGAGATCTTTACCCAGAAGAGGAAGTTAGCAAGGACAGGGCTTACAATAAGGGAAGATCTGACACACGAACGGCTAAAGATTTTAAACAGTGCCATATCCCATTTCGGTCTTCAGAATGTGTGGACTCAGGATGGCAGAGTAATCATTAAGACAGCAGCTGGAAAGAAGACAGTCACAAACATGACAGAACTGAATAGTATTAAGTGAAGCTACTCGAGCCAAAAATGCAAACGTAACACCATTTGCAAACTGTAGCAGCCCTATACTCAGATATAGTCTTGTAATTGTATTAACTTTTTAATTATACCCATATTTGTACCTTCAACTAATTGTTTTTGTAACTGTATTAACTTTTTACAATTTTTTTGCGTCTGTAGCTCTAACCATTACTTAATTTTAGTTACTGCTAATACTTTCTTCATTTTCTCAGTTTATTCTCTTCCATTCTGTAATAGTTCTGTCGTAATTATTAGTCTCTCCTTTAGTTCATTAATCACCCATCTCTTCGGTTTAAATTGTTCATAACAAAAATCACTATCAGTATCACCTTATCAAATTTCAATCTAATTGTAGCTTCCTACGATAATCTCCACCAGTATCACTTTAGTAAATTTCAGTGTAATTCTAGCTTCCTACGATAATCTATTAATTATTAAGCTTACTTCTCTCTGCTGGCAGCATCGGCCTCTTAAATCACTCCCCTTTCCCTTATTTCCACCCTAAGCTGTTTCAAATACGCTGATTACATTTCTCCTCTTACGACATAGGATTCATAGTGACACACAGCCGTCACTATTTTGGTCATATTCTCCTTGCGCCGAATACCACTAATCCATTTTCTATACTCCCGCAACCTCAAGAAATCTCTTGCAGTCGCCTTTCTTTCGGCACTCGCGGAGTCACAAACAGGGCGCGCAAAATCTCGGACACCCCTACGTTATGTCACCTGGCGGAAGCAGCGGCCAGTGCCCCTCGCGGCAGGTAGTGCCTAACAAAGGGACAAACCAGTCTGCCACCCTACTCCAGGCTGCTCAGCGGAACGCGTCAGAGCTTTTAGCAGCTCACTGCAACATCCAGTCTTTACCTGCACATTACGAAGAACTTAGCCTCCTCTTCAACCAACTAAACTACCACGTAATCCTCTTATCCGAAACGTGGTTGAAACCACACATATCCTCTGCATCTATTCATCTTCCAGGGTACACATTTCTTAGGGCAGACAGATCAAAAAAGCGAGGTGGCGTGGTCGGCGCGTATATACGAACAGATCTCAAAGTGAAAGTCTTATGTACGTCAAATCCTGCTGAAGAAAAAGAGGCTGAATTCATGTTCATTGAAATAAATACACAAAGTCGGAAATTCTTGACTGGCGTCGTGTACAAGCCGCCAAAAATAAGCTCAATGAGTTCCTTCCAGTCGGAATTACATTTACTTCAGTGTCAATACGAACATGTCATCGTAATGGGTACTTGAACATACACCTGCTAAGAGACACTCCCTCCGCAATAAACCTAAGAAGACTGTTTAGTTGCAATAGCATGAACATTCTTCCATTACAACCTACACACCATACGGCGCACAGTCATACTCTTATAGACGTAATCGCAACGAAACAGACTGACAAAATAAGAGATGTTGGTCAAACATCGGCCCCTGGCCTCTCAGCACATGATGTAATATTCGTGGCCTACTCTGTGCAGCCCCCAAGGATCAACTCGCGTTACACGACTTGTAGGAACATGAAACGTATTGACCTTGACACTCTAACAGCCGATTGCTCAGAAATCTGATGGCATCAAATAATCAGAGAACCTACAATCGACGGCAAAATTAATGAACTTGGTGATAAACTCACTGCCCTCTATGACAAACATGCACCTGTGCGCACAATCCGTGTAAGAAAATCTCCTGCTCCATGGCTGACAGCTGAATTATGTCAAATGATGACTAATAGGGATGCTGCCCACAGGCGTTTCAAGGCAGATCCGAAACCCGAGCGTTTCGAAGAATATAGAAAGCTACGGAACAGAGTGAAACAATGCATTCGCAATGCTAAAATCAGGCACGCTCGCTCCCTTGTATGCAGTGATCTGACGTCCACGACTCTATGGAAGAATCTCCGTAGCTTGGGGGTCGGAAAGGCAAAATCGGAAACTACTTTTCATGTGTCAGCTAACGAATTAAATGAATTCTTCTCTGCACCTCTGAATACCCGCACGGCTGATAATTACCGTCCACAAGGATCCCCAAACAGGATAACTAACAACGATACCTTCCATCTAAAACATGTAACAACAAATACGGCAAGAAAAGCAATAATGAGAATCTCTTCTGATGCAATAGGCAACGACAGTATCGGTATAACCATGATTAAGAATGTTGCCGATATCTTAGTACCTGTCTTAACTGACATATTTAATTTTTCCCTCGTGAACGGAATATACCCCACTGCATGGAAAAGAAGCATAATTCGACCCATCCCTAAGATCGAAAACCCGCAACTGCCTAGTGATTACCGACCAATTAGCATATTGCCTGCTGTTTCCAAAGCACTTGAATATATTGTTCATGACCAAATCACTGAACACTTGCATGAATTCAGCCTATATGACAAATTTCAATCCGGTTTCTGTAAACATCACAGCACAAACACTGCTCTAATTAAAGAAACTGATGACCTGAAATATGCCATCGACAATCGAAAGGCAACAATATTGACGCTACTGGACTTCAGCAAAGCTTTTGACACTGTTAACTTTGACATATTGCTCAGAAAAATGCAACAGCTTAATTCCCCTGATAGTGCAATGAGATGGTTTGAAAGCTACTTAAAAGACAAACAGCAATGTGTTGTCTGCGTAAATGAAAAATCTTCCTGGAAACATGTTTCCTCGGGAGTGCCACAAGGATCAGTCTTAGGACCACTTTTGTTTTCTTTATATGTCAACGATATTACGTCGGTTCTGTCCTGTAAATATCATTTCTATTCCGACGACCTCCAGCTCTACCTAAGCGTCAGACCTGAAGATGTAAACACTGCAATCGCTCAGATGAATGATGATCTGTCTTCAGTAGTGACATGGGCGAAAAACCTGGGGCTTAAACTAAATGCAAAAAAGACGCAAGTAATCTTAATAGCCCATCAGAAATTAATAAGTTCAGATTCCCGCGAACGGCTACCTCCTATTCTGCTCGACGGTACTCCAATACCATATCAGAAAACAGTGAAGAACTTGGGTGTAACTTTGGATGAGCATCTCAACTGGGCGGAGAATACAGTCGCAGTGTGCCGAAAGACGTCTGCTTGTCTCCATGCTCTCAAAAAGTTTCGGAACATGTTTCCACAGGACTTGAAACGCCAGCTCGTGCAAGCACTCGTTCTACCGAACCTCCACTATTGTGACCTGATTCAACAAGGCATGAGTAGTGAAAACAAAAGACGGCTAGAGCTAACCATGAATGCCTGTGTGCGTTACACCTGCAACATTCGCCGATATGATCATGTTAGTGCTTCATACTCCGAGCTAGGGTGGCTGCGGCCGGACAAATTGCGTGACTACCACACTCTATGTCTACTTCACCGACTCCTCGTCGCGCAAGCACCCCAGTACCTTGCTTCAGAGATTAAAAACCTGTCATGCCATCATAATCGAAACACGAGGTCACTCTTATTTGGTATCCTAACTGTGCCCACTCACAAAACAAAAACTTTTGCAAACTCCTTCTCAGTTGCCGCTGTCCGCCTCTGGAACAAATTGCCCCTTACCTTGCGCAAAATTCATCCTCCTGTTGCTTTCAAGAAGAAGTTGAAGCGTTTCCTACTATCATCCTCATAAAGTTCTCCACAAAATTAATGTACAAGGCCAATCCTCTCATCTGTCAAATAGCAAAGGTAGCGTCTCCTATCTTGCTCCTGAGATGCCTTCCTCTTCATATATCTCTATTAGCCACGCAATCTTCTTTTCCTTTATATTTTCTTAATTATGTTTCATCATGTCTCTCTATTCTTCTCCTCCCTTCACCTTGAGTCTCCCTCATACTCCCTGCTGTCAGCACTCCTGTATAAAATCTGTCTCTTCAATAATGTCTAATTATAACAGTACTTATGATGTACGAATATAAACTCTTTAAGTATGTATCTTTCCAGGTGTACCTTTCTAATTGTTTATTTCACTTTTTGTACTAGATGTAGTTTAACATGCCTACTAAAACATATGAATGTAAAATAAGTAGAATGCCTGGTTAGATGTAAGAGAGGACCTCATGGCCCTAATCCTGCCAGGTTAAATAAATCAATAAATAAATAAATAAATAAATAAATAAGCATTTTATGTTCACAGAACAATGCAGTGCTACCGAAGGCTTCCCTTTTCCCATTCAAGGAGGTGACCATAATGGAAATTACGGTAACTCAATGTACAGGGTGTTTCAAAAAGATTCTGCCAACTTTACAGGACGTGGATGGAAGTAGGAACTCGAGGTACATTTTAACTTTCCCATCAAAACTAAAAGTTTAGTTTGACGCCATTTGTAAGTTGCTGGTTCCTGTTGTTGCCGGCAGAGGTCTCCCTCATGTAGTCAGCTCGTTAGCTTGCTCACTCTTATAATGCAAGGAGCGTAGAAATGAGAAGACTACACCACATAAATAACAAAAAATTCTGAAAATTTCACTTTTCAGTAGGACTGAGCACCACTGCACTGGACGTATGCTGATTTGGTGGCAATGAGTTAGTTCAGCGGTGTTGATAGGTCATCTAACCAGTATGGGGATATCCCGAATTTTTATTGTTTCTATCAAAAAATTATTTCAACTTAAATTATCATCTGCAATTTTTGAGTACAACTCATTGTGGAATAAGTGTCGAGTAGGATCTTCGCCTCAACAGAGATTGTTTGCTCCCGTAAATTGCTCTTAGTAGCAAGCTCTACGCACCGCTTACGCAAAACCAATGAGGAGCGTGGGGGAGAAGTCAGGCGTTGATTGTAGGACGCTCGTGGAGCGTCCGTCCAATTTAGGACGCTCTCTCTGACACCAGCCTACAGGCAGACAATTTTTCCTCTGTCGCCCAAAGTGTGGAACTCGTTCCGACTATACATCCCTCCACAGTCTGGCGTTACGACTCGGGTGCACCCAAACTTTATTTCGTAATCGACAATACACAGCACACACACTATGTGATTAAAAAAATCTGCGCAACCGCAAAAACATACGTTTTTCATATTAGGTGCATTGTGCTGCGACATACTGCCAGGTACTCCATATCAGAGACCTCAATAGTCATTAGACATTGTGAGAGAGCAACATGGGGCGCTCCGCGGAACTCACTGACTTCGAACGTGGACAGGTGATTGGGTGTCACTTGTGTCATACGTATGTACGCGAGATTTCCACACTCCTAAACATCCCTAGGTTCAGACTAGCAATGGCACAAACGGAATCCCTGGCCAAGAGAAGTCTACTAATGGTCCAAATGGCTCTGAGCACTATGGGACTTAACATCTGTGGTCACCAGTCCCCTAGAACTTAGAGCTACTTAAACGTAACTAACCTAAGGACATCACACACATATATGCGCGAGACAAGATTCGAACCTGCGACCGTAGCAGTCGCGTGGTTCCGGACTGAGCGCCTAGAACCGCTCGGCCACCGAGCCCGGCTCCTATGTGATAGTGAAGTGGAAACGTGAAGGGACACGTACAGCGTAAAAGCGTACAGGCCGACCTCGTCTGTTAACTGATAGAGACCGCCGACAGTTGAAGAAAGTCGTAATGTGTAATAGTCAGACATCTATCCAGACTATCACAAAGGAATGCCAAACTGCATCGGGATCCACTGCAGGTACTATGACAGTTAGGCGGGAGGTGAGAAAACTTGCATTTCGTGGTCGAGTGGCTGCTCATAAGCCACACATCACGCTGGTAAATGCCAAATGACGCCTCGCTTTATCTAAGGAGCGTAAACATTGGACACATGAACAGTGGAAAAACGTTGTGTGAAGTGACGAATCATGGTACACAATGTGGCGATACGTTGACAGGCTGTGGATATGACGCATGACCTGTGAACATCATCTGCGAGCGTGTGTAGTGCCAACTGTAAAATTTGGAATCGGTGGTGTTACGACATGGTCGTGTTTCTCTTGGAGGGGGCTTGCACCCCTTATTGTTTTGAGTGGCACTATCACAGCACAAGCCTACATTGATGTTTTAAGCACCTTCTTCCTTCCCACTTCGGGGATGGCGACTGCATCTTTCAACACGATTGAGCACCTATTCATTAAGCACGGCTTGTGGCGTAGTGGTTACACGACAATAACGGGACTGTAATGGACTGGCCTGCACAGAGTCCTAACCTGAATCCTACAGAACACCTTTGGGATGTTTTGGAACGCCGAATTCGTGCCAGGCCTCACCGACCGACATCGATACCTCAGTGTAGCACTCCATAACGTATGGGCTTTCATTCCTCAAGAAACTTTCCAGCACCTGATTGAACGTATGCCTACGAGAGTGGAAGCTGTCATCAAGGATAAGAGTGGGCCTACACCATATTGAGTTCCAGCATTACCGATGGAAGGCGCCGCGAACTTGTAAGTCATTTTCAGCCAGGTGTTCAGATACTTTTGAGAACATAGTGTAGCTTAAAAGAAGTCTTTTGTAAATCGAGGGAGCCTGCTTCTGGGAGCCGTAAGGTGATGGGAGTAGAAGATTTAAACATTTAAACATTTCGTATGTACCCGTGGTCTAGGGGTAGCGTCTTTGTTTCAGAATCAAAACGTCTTCGGTCCCGGGTTCGATCCCCGCCACTGTCTAAATTTTGATAAATAATCAGCATTGGCGGCCGAAGACTTCCGGCATAAGAAGTCAGCCTCATTCTGCCAATGGCCTTGTCAAAGAGGGCGGAGGAGCGGCCACAGGTTCAGGGCACTCTCTTGTCCTAGGGGTGGGAAATTGCCCCTAAAGGCGGAAGAATCAGCAATGATCAACGACATGAGGATGCAGAAGGCAATGGAAACCACTGTATCCACAGGACATGTGGCCTGTAATTAAAGAAGTGTCATGATGATCTCTCCATTGGCAAAAGATTCCGGAATAGTCCCCCATTCGGATCTCCGGGAGGGGACTGCCAAGGGGGAGGTTACCATGAGAAAAAGATTGAATAATCAACGAAAGGATAACGTTCTACGAGTCGGGGCGTGGAATGTCAGAAGCTTGAACGTGGTAGGGAAACATGAAAATCAGAAAAGGGAAATGCAAAGGCTCAATCTAGATATAGTAGGGGTCAGTGAAGTGAAGTGGAAGGAAGACAAGGATTTCTGGTCAGATGAGTATCGGGTAATATCAACAGCAGCAGAAAATGGTATAACAGGTGTAGGATTCGTTATGAATAGGAAGGTAGGGCAGAGGGTGTGTTACTGTGAACAGTTCAGTGACCGGGTTGTTCTAATCAGAATCGACAGCAGACCAACAGCGACAAAGATAGTTCAGGTATACATGCCGACGTCGCAAGCTGAATATGAACAGATAGAGAAAGTGTATGAGGATATTGAAAGGGTAATGCAGTATGTAAAGGGGGACGAAAATCTAATAGTCATTGGCGCCTGGAATGCAGTTGTAGGGGAAGGAGTAGAAGAAAAGGTTACAGGAGAATATGGGCTTGGGACGAGGAATGAAAGAGGAGAAAGACTAATTGAGTTCTGTAACAAGTTTCAGCTAGTAATAGCGAACACCCTGTTCAAGAATCACAAGAGGAGGAGGTATACTTGGAAAAGGCCGGGAGATACGGGAAGATTTCAGTTAGATTACATCATGGTCAGACAGAGATTCCGAAATCAGACACTGGATTTTAAGGCGTACCCAGGAGCAGATATAGACTCAGATCACAGTATAGTAGTGATGAAGAGTAGACTGAAGTTCAAGACATTAGTCAGGAAGAATCAATACGCAAAGAAGTGGGATACGGAAATACTAAGGAATGACGAGATACGTTTGAAGTTCTCTAACGCTATAGAAACAGCAATAAGGAATAGCGCAGTAGGCAGTACAGTTGAAGAGGAATGGACATCACTAAAAAGGGCCATCACAGAAGTTGGGAAGGAAAACATAGGTACAAAGAAGGTAGATGCGAAGAAACCATGTGTAACAGAAGAAATGCTTCAGTTGATTGATGAAAGGTGGAAGTACAGACATGTTCCGGGAAAATCAGGAATACAGAAATACAAGTCGCTGAGGAATGAAATAAATAGGAAGTGCAGGGAAGCTAAGAAGAAATGGCTGCAGGAAAAATGTGAAGACATCGAAAAAGATATGATTGTCGGAAGGACAGACTCAGCATACAGGAAAGTCAGAACGACCTTTGGTGACATTAAAAGCAACGGTGGTAACATTAAGAGTGCAACGGGAATTCCACTGTTAAAAATGGCTCTGAGCACTATGGGACTCAACTGCTGTGGTTATCAGTCCCCTAGAACTTAGAACTACTTAAACCTAACTAACCTAAGGACATCACACACATCCATGCCCGAGGCAGGATTCGAACCTGCGACCGTAGCAGTCGCACGGCTCCGGACTGCGCGCCTAGAACCGCGAGACCACCGCGGCCGGCTCCACTGTTAAATGCAGAGGAGAGAGCAGATAGGTGGAAAGAATACATTGAAAGCCTCTATGAGGGTGAAGATTTGTCTGATGTGATAGAAGAAGAAACAGGAGTCGATTTAGAAGAGATAGTGGATCCAGTATTAGAATCGGAATTTAAAAGAGCTTTGGAGGACTTACGGTCAAATAAGGCAGAAGGGATAGATAACATTCCATCAGAATTTCTAAAATCATTGGGAAAAGTGGCAACAAAACGACTATTCACGTTGGTGTGTAGAATATATGTGTCTGGTGACATACCATCTGACTTTCGGAAAAGCATCATCCACACAATTCCGAAGACGGCAAGAGCTGACAAGTGCGAGAATTATCGCACAATCAGCTTAACAGCTCATGCATCGAAGCTGCTTACAAGAATAATATACAGAAGAATAGAAAAGAAAATTGAGAATGCGCTAGGTGACGATCAGTTTGGCTTTAGGGAAAGTAAAGGGACGAGAGAGGCAATTCTGACGTTACGGCTAATAATGGAAGCAAGGCTAAAGAAAAATCAAGACACTTTCATAGGATTTGTCGACCTGGAAAAAGCGTTCGACAATATAAAATGGTGCAAGCTGTTCGAGATTCTGAAAAAAGTAGGGGTAAGCTATAGGGAGAGACGGGTCATATACAATATGTACAACAACCAAGAGGGAACAATAAGAGTGGACGATCAAGAACCAAGTGCTCGTATTAAGAAGGGTGTAAGACAAGGCTGTAGCCTTTCGCCCCTACTCTTCAATCTGTACATCGAGGAAGCAATGATGGAAATAAAACAAAGGTTCAGGAGTGGAATTAAAATACAAGGTGAAAGAATATCAATGATACGATTCGTTGATGACATTGCTATCCTGAGTGAAAGTGAAGAAGAATTAAATGATCTGCTGAACGGAATGAACAGTCTAATGAGTACACAGTATGGTTTGAGAGTAAATCGGAGAAAGACTAAGGTAATGAGATGTAGTAGAAATGAAAACAGCGAGAACCTTAACATCAGGATTGATGGTCACGAAGTCAATGAAGTTAAGGAATTCTGCTACCTAGGCAGTAAAATAACCAATGACGGACGGGAGCAAGGAGGACATCAAAAGCAGACTCGCTATGGCAAATAGGCATTTCTGGCCAAGAGAAGTCTACTAATATCAAATACCGGACTTAATTTGAGGAAGAAATTTCTGAGGATGTACGTCTGGAGTACAGCATTGTGTGGTAGTGAAACATGGACTGTGGGAAAACCAGAACAGAAGAGAATCGTAGCATTTGAGATGTGGTGCTATAGACGAATGTTGAAAATTAGGTGGACCGATAAGGTAAGGAATGAGGAGGTTCTACGCAGAATCGGAGAGGAAAGGAATACGTGGAAAACATAAGGAGAAGGGACAGGATGATAGGACATCTGCTAAGACATGAGGGAATGACTTCAATGGTACTAGAGGGAGCTGTAGAAGGCAAAAACTGTAGAGGAAGACAGAGATTGGAATACGTCAAGCAAATAATTGAGGACGTAGGTTGCAAGTGCTACTCTGAGATGAACAGGTTACCACAGGAAAGGAATTCGTGGCGGGTTGCATCAAACCAGTCAGAAGACTGATGACCAAAAAAAAAAAAAAAAAACCTTTATTAATATTATTATTTTAATTTTTAATTGTAATTAATGTGAATCATATGTAAGATTTTGGCCCAGAGGCAGTCTGTACTATAATTCAACATATTCTGTGACACTAAAAATTAAAGAATTCTGAAAAATTTAAGAAAATGTATATTGGAAAAATGCAAAAGCTAAAATCAGGAGCATCTGCTTACAAGGCAGTTACAACGCATACAGGTGCAAAATAACCACCACTGAAATTTAAAAAAAAGAACTTTTTAAAATCCACAAACAAATTCACTACAGATTGTCGTGCATTGAAAAGAGGTACCTGAAATTGAATTATCCAATAGAAGGCTACTGGCTTGAGATCAGGATGTGCATCAAACAACTGATTGGTACAGTTCAGACCCTAAAAAGCACACAAGAGACACATTGGAATTAACATAACAGATGCAAATTATTAATTGTAAGCAAGTGGTTGCCCTCAAAACAACACAATATTGCACGTTTAGTGAACAAACAACTTAACAGACAAATATTTTAAAACTATCTGAGTACGTAAACATTTAGAATAAAATTGAAATGACTCAAAGCACGATTGTCTTAAATAAGAAAAGGTATTACAAATTTTGAGCCGCTGAGTGGTTAAAAATAGGTCACAGAAATAGTTTTTTTTTTAAAAAAAGGGTGTCGGTATTTAATCTAGTAATAATGGAACTAGAGCCGGCCAAGACGCGACCCGTTCTACAGCCGACCATGTTTCAGTTACCAGGGATGTTAATCCGCTTTTAAAATCCAGGCAGAAAACGGCCTCCAGGGAAAGCTGCACAACGCTACAGGCGCTAACACAAAAAAGTCTCAGTTAGCAGGGCTTAGAAAAGCAAGAGTTTCCGAGAATCGCATCTAACATTCGATCACATGCAGCAAAGTTCTCACCATTAGTTTTCACGCCGGATCCCGGAGGGGCAAGAAGGGGCTGGCAGCGCCAAATGCATCTACCAAGGCACTAGAAATAGGAATTGGTAGACTCAGAAGACGCAACCCGAGCCCATGCAGTCAGAGGGAAGAAATCTTCAATTGGCGTCAGAGGACTCGTCGGTCAACAGCAGTCAACCACAACACGGTGACCACACTTCCGTCCTTTGTGGACGCGCTCTCTAGGCGTGTGGAACTGCCAGCGAGACAAGACACCATAGAGAGCCGCTTACGCCCTTTAAAATCATATACAGACGCCGCAAGTCTGCCCCGTTGGGGCGTCAGGAAGGTCGTCGCTAAGGAACGAAGCCAGAGAGGTTCAGCCAGCGGTTGGAACTGGTATGAGCACGAGCACGGCTCACTATTACTTCAGAACTAGCTGAATACCTGGCGTTCCCTGGGCACGTATCTGTTCCAGTCTTGTATTATTCCCTCTTCTTTTTCTCCTCTCTCTGTCCATCTCCTCCTTCGCCTCATTTCTGCCTACGTCATTCACACCCACTGTCACCCTCCTCCACCCCACACTCTCTGTCCATCTCCTCCTGCCTCTCTCTCTACCGCCTCCTCCTTCCCTCTCTGCCCATCTGTTACTCCTTTCATCTGCTTCTCCCCAGTCCGTTCATCTCCTCTTCCCAGTCTATTACATCTCCCATATCTTACTGTCCATCTCCTCCTCACCTCTCTCCGATCATTTTCTACACTCTCTTTTCTCCTCTCTCCTTTTCTTCTTCTGTCCACTTCGGCCTCCCCCTCTCTGTTTATTCATCTTCTCCTCCCCGTCTCTTCGCATGACTTCCTCTCCCTGTCTCTGTCCACTACCCCCCCCCCCCCTCAACCCACCTCCTTCTCCCCATCTCTCTGTCCACTACAACCCCTCCACCTCTCCCTGTGTACCTCCTTCTGCCCACTGTCTGTGTCCATGATGTGTTATCACCTTCATCCCAAGAGGAGGCTGGTGGTACACCGATAGTATTCCTTTCCTGATCGTAGTATGCGTAACAAAATTTGGTTTAAATCGTTTCAGGGATTTAGGATAACCTTTTTACCATTGGATTTATCTGTGTACGAGCATGTCAGATATATTTCATACATATTAAATATATTTTGCGCACATTTGTACACATTTTTTTGTCTCCTTGCAGTTTCATTTTCATGGTGCTTAATTTTTATGGCGACATATCTCCAGAACTATTTGTTGTACTGTAATACAATTTTGCAGGTGCATCCAATGTCATATGTGGACAATGTCGGTGAAATGTGTTGTGAATAGAATGTGTAATAAATTAAAACATGGTGTATCATGCGCCAATTTTCCCACATCTCAGTGTTTATGACGCCATATCTCCTGAACTGTGCAGGATAGCCGCGTTATCTGAGGCTCCTTGCCGCTGTTTGCGCGGCTGTCCCCGTCGGAGGTTCGAATCCTCCCTCGGGCATGGGTGTGTGTGTTTTCCTCAGGGTAAGTTAATTTAAGTTAGATTACGTAGTGTGTAAGCCTAGGGACCGATGACCTCGGCAGTTCCTTCCCATAGGAACTTACCACCAAATATTTCCAGAACTATGTGTCGTACAATGATATATTTTTGCTGATACATTCAGTGTCACATGCAAATGCCGTCTGCAAAATGTATCGCGAATACTATTAGTAGAAAAGAATTAATAAATTAAAACGTCACGGTCCTTGTGGCAGTTGTACTACATGAACAGCGAAAAAGTAGTGAGCCATAAATTTCTTTCTTTTCATTATTTTCTGGATGTCGTCAGTGAGAAAAAAATTCGTAAAGTTTGTCATTATGTGTAAAGTTTGTAACAAGTCTCTAAATGCTCTCATTCTCAAATGCTGAATGACTAAATTATGGGTATTCACGCATCATGGGCTACACTGATTTTTCACCTGCACCCCCATCCCTACACTTTTGATACGTAGGTGGTTCTCACCCCACAGTGGTTCTTTTCAGAAAGTGAGTGATACGAGTGCCAAGTATGGTTGTGACGAACGCCGTCTATGTTTATCTTTCTCCAATAATTGTGGGCGAATTACGACGTCGCATACCTCCAGCAGCGCCTGCGGTAACTCCAGACATGAACGCAAAAGTGCGGGACGAGTTTTACCATTGGCTGAATATTACAAATATTCCTGTGGATGGCACCTTGAACTTTCATGAAAGGTGATTGAGAACTTAATCCTAAAGTTTAATTGTAGGAACTACCCCAAAAGTGTATGTGCTTACATGTGAATGATATACCCTTGCAAAATCGGATGGTTTTTCTGAAAATAAAAACTGTAGACTGTTATAACAATGTATGCCTTTAGTGAATATGTCAGTATATAGGGCAATTACACCTTTGACAAGACGTATTGCTTATGTGTTCGTTTCTGTCCGCTGCACTTTCGCCTTCCTTGATGGTCGGTGTGAAGCGCAAATCAAAATTTTTGACACCCGATTGCCTATCGGCTCCACTGTGTGAAGAGAGTGGTGCTCGTTTCCTCCTCACATCCCTCTTCTCCAATGGACGTAAGATGAACAACTCCCCATTTTATTTTTTTTTTAAAAAAAGGAAGCGTGTGCCTTGTACGTGGATTACAAAAATACTATGTAGCAAAAAAAAAAAAACGATTTGATACATTCCCCACTGGAAGCTTTTAACTTAACAAGACCCCGATCGGCTGTCTGTCACCCTCTTACAACAGCAAAACATTGGACGCGATGTTCTGCGACAGGCGGTCAACAGATGGCTCCACAACCCTTTACCAGCTTTCCGGCTGCTTCAAGTAGATCGCGAGAGACAGTGCAGTCTGTTCCTGTCTTCCCGCCAAGGACAGATACCGGCAGGCACTTGGAACGCTGAGCTAGGGAGGACAATTGAACAGTTGAATCAGATGCCATTTCATTGTTCTTTCATCTTTTGTATCGTGCATGGGGTGTTATATAGTTGGAAGCTCTAAGTTGCAATAGCCCAAAATACTACGTTCCATTTATTCGCAATATTGTGTGGAGATAAACAGATTAAAAAGAATTCTTCACAATGTTAACTAGAATACACTCTCAAGCTATGATCCCATCAGCAATAAAAAACGATGTGAGAAGGATTATCTACAACATCTACAGACTGTAGGGGGTCAACCGCCCCTTACGTATGAGAACAATATTTCTTTGCCTCACGCAGGTCGCAGTAAATACTATCTATAATCGAGCGCCCAGTGCGCCAGAGAGTAGTCAATGTTGGGACTCAGAGTAAGCAAGTTATTGGCTGCTTAGCGAGCACTGCGGATTTCTGCAAGACGGCTGTGTGTGTCACCCAAAGCAGTGGACCTGACATCCAGCAAATACGTAAATGGCGTTAATTGAGTGATTTGTTTGATGTGTTCAAGCGTTCATTTGTGCACCGTGATTGCGCGACAACCGCGCCGGACACCCACAATTTGGACTGCAGTGAGCATTGTGTATTCAGTGCCATATGGAAAAAATTGGCGTGTGACGACAGTAATAGGCGACCTGTGATGAGTTAAACGTTATTACTTTGTTAGACGGAGGGAGTAACTGCTCCATTCATGCTGTTTACACAAAAGATATAGAGCATTAACAACAATGTATGTGGCGATCATTGCTACCTGGCCTCCTAATTAGCTTTGTTGGATTTGATACGAAACAACTCCCGTGCAAATATTAACCGCTCAGCCTTTATCAGTTGCACACTATCAAACTATTTTAAACTGTTGGGCTATAATCCGCTAGTCAATAACGGTGTATATAATAGAGAGTGTTTCAAAACACCAGGTTAGATAAAAGAATAAAAGGAAATGGACATAAATGTTACGAAAGGATTGAGAGTAGCTTGTTGCTTATCACCCATGTTATTCATTCTGTACATTCGGAAAGCAGTAAAGGAAACTAAAGAAGATCCGCTAATGCACTGACCTTCTATACTTTGTGTATGCGATACTCCCGCCATCTGTATATGTGCTTCTCGCTATCCCATGACTTTTGTCACCTCAGAGTATAATTTGAAGTGAGATATGATGGACAGAGAGGCGGCTGTAGCGAACCGAGAGCACGCTGCGGACGGCCAGCTTTGGTGGTTGCTGTTGTGTACACGCCTGCAGCGGATGGCAGCGCGAAGGGGGGCGGGTGGCCGCTGTTAACGGAAGCGAATGCGGCAGACCGAGGAAGTCTGCTGGCTCAAGGCTCGTGGCTGTGGCACCGGCTTCGGCGTGTAGTTGCGATGAAGGCTGCGATATGGCTTAGAGTACTGCTTGTCTGTGAAACTACGGTGAGCAATCCGGAACATTTTAAGGAAGTTCCTTGACTCTTGCCCAGTCATCGTAATCCTGCTCTGGTTTGGGCTATGAAGGGGAAGAAAGCACAGAAGTTGTGTGTGCTCTGTTTTCCCACAGAAATTTTGAAGGGCACTGATGTGTCTCGAAGGTTCTCTGTTAAATTCAGTTGTCTACAGCGTGTCATTCTTTATTGGAGCCTTTTGGTAAACGGGCAGTGTAAATTATGCTGAATCTAGCGGGATTTTTCTGTCTGTTATAGTGCTATCTGTGATTTGCCTAGCACCTGACATTACCTTGCAATGTCTGTGAAAGCACTGTCAGTTAGAAATAGTGACGTAAAACGACGCCTTTCATTGAATGTGAGCTGACTGAAAGTTTGGAGGGCCATTTATGATTACTCCTTGGTTAATAATACGTTGTATTTCTTGTGAAGATCAGATTGAATTAGTTATTGTACCAGTCAGTTACGCCCGTCTGTGTCTAAGAAATATTGGCCTATTCATAGTTTCATACAGTTGTTCTTTGGCGTTCTCTCACAAGGAAAACTCCACATCGCACCCCCTCAGATTTAGTGGTAAGATGGCTCAGTGCATAGCCCGTCAAAAAACATGGATCAAGCGTGGAAACAGGAAAAAGGTGAAATGAACTGTGAAAAAAATAAAAATAAAACAGTGAACGGTCCATGCTTAAGAATTGCTATACTGAGCGACTATCAACAGTCTCGGCAACGTGGTTAAGCGTCACGATGTTTGTCTCTGAAGCGGTCGAGCTGTGTTCAATGATCTCTTATTCCAAATTTTTTTCAGAGCATTTTGAACTGTCCGTCCGGTCATTCAACTGTTTGTTCTCTTTCTGTTGTCTCGGCAGTTTCCATACTACACATTGGTTACAGAATGTGACACATGTGATAAGAATATCTTACCGTCGCAAGTAAACGTGATGAATAGTGAGAGCAGGTGAAATACCACATAGACGTCTCACAGAAATGAAAAAAATAAGTAAATAAGTTAACGAGTGGGAACTATGTTACAACAAAGGAATTCAAGGGTCAAAACTTCCGAAATGGAACACAATTTCAAAAAAGTTAAAAACATAAGTTTTGACAGAGCACAGATAAACTGTGTGATTGTGACCACTGTTGCGTTCATTTGTTGCAGCTTATGTGACAAACTACTATGTTTTGATCATTTCCTTGGGAGTGAACACGTTCATATTCATACGGACACCTAAATCTGGCAAAGAGACATATATCTCTGTCACCAGGCGGGCAAATTAGATGCGTCGGTAAGAGATTCCGATCATATGCCACACTTTTTGTCACTAATGCCGTGTATGACACACTAGACCGGTGGAGGATTCGGTTGACTTGTCGCCTTGTCACCAAACATTTGCGGTCCCCATTAAAAAGCCACTTCCTTTCGACTGCTAATACAGTACTTGTGCAGAATCAACTGTCATTATAGGTCCCTTCCTTACAACTCATTGTTGCAAACGGACGTTACACTACGACACAGCCACAAATTTATAGCTCGTAGCAACCAGCGAAAAAAAAATTGTGTCGTGAGGGAGGTTTGAATACGGTTCGCCTGCTTGACAGTCCACCATGCTGACCACTTAACCAAACGACATTGCTATTCCGGGTTGCTTTATATTGCACTTCCTATCCTTCGACAGTTCACTTCTTTTTTTTCTTACCACAAAACCTGAGTGGGGTGTGATGGGGAGTTTTCCTTGTCAGTAACATCACTCCTGGTATTGTGTACCAAGCTGGCTGGTGCGGAGTTGTGGCTGCTTGTTTATGCTGTGTTATTTGCTTCTAAATATTTAGACTGCTTCTTTTACTGGTTAGTTGTGGGCGTCCTTGCCTAAAAAATATTCTTATTCATATACTCATATTCCAAATTGCTGTTGGACGTTCTCTCCGCCGCGCGTGGTAGCCGCGCTGTCTAGGGTGCCTTGCTTGTCACGGTCCGTGCAGATGCCCCCGTTGGAGGTTCGAGTCCTCCCTCGGGTATGGGTGTGTGTGTTGTCCATAGTGTAATTTAAAGTTAGATTAAGTAGTGTGTAGGCTTTTCAATATATAATCTAATTCTTTCTTTCACTTGCCAGTTACGGCCGGCGTTGGTTAAATAATATTAAAAACTAAACTAAACTCCGTCCGAACAGACCTTGGAGGCCTAACGTTACTGACTGGTCGCCGTGTCATCCTCAGCCCACAGGTGTCACTCGATGCGGATATGGAGGGTCACGTGGTCAGCATACCGGCCTCCCGGCCGTATGTCAGTTTACGAGACCGGAGCCGCTACTTTTCAATCAAGCAGGTCCTCAGTTTGCCTCACAAGGGCTGAGTGCAACCCGCTTGCCAACAGCGCTCTGCAGACCGGATGGTCACCCATCCAAGTGCTAACCCAACCCGACAGCGCTTAACTTCGGTGATCTGACGGGAACCGGTATTACCACTGCGGCAAGGCCGTTGGCTAAAGAATATTAGCTGGTAATTAATAACAGCTGCTTGCTTAAGGCTCGAGATATTAGTCTAACTGTTTAATTCGAAGGTCACGGCCGCTTACTTAATGCAATGAGATTTGCTTCTAATTTAACCAACTGTTTTACTGATTAGTCACGACTGTTTGAGATACAACATTCAAACGAAGTAATATATAAAGTTACGTTAAGTTATTATTGACGCGGCTCGTTGCAATAAGTGGGCTTGAACTCTTTTGAGAAAAGAGTAACTGTCTACAGTTGATTGGAATCGCTAAAGTCTGGAACCGCGCGACCGCTACGGTCGCAGGTTCGAATCCTGCCTCGGGCATGGATGTGTGTGATGTCCTTAAATTAGTTAGGTTTAAGTAGTTCTAAGTTCTAGGGGACTGATGACCAAGAAGTGAAGTCCCATAGTTCTCAGAGCCATTTGAACCATTTTCGATTGGAATCAACAAACTTAATACAAGCCATTTAACTGAAACATTTTTCCTAACTTAAGAGCTCTAATTGTGTTCTTTGGAATTAACTACCTGATGCTTTGTTTTATAGGAAAGAAATGTTTTTAATAACGTATGACTTTTCCTGTATTGCTGAAGTACCGATGTACGTACTTTGTGCTCTGGGTTTAAAACAAGTTTTGAAAAGAGCTCAGTGGTTTTTCTCTCTGGGACCTCTATCTCCACATACACCTCCCAGGTCAAGTACCAACCATATCTCCCCAGTCCCATCCCGCCTTTATCGTTCCTTATGGGGTGCATTTCAAAAACAGAGGCCGCGCGGAGTAGCCGAGCGGTCCGAGGCGTCTTGTCACGGTGTCCGCAGCTCGTGGTCGTGCGGTAGCGTTCTCGCTTCCCACGCCCGAGTTCCCGGGTTCGATTCCCGGCGGAGTCAGGGATTTTCTCTGCCTCGTGATGACTGGGTGTTGTGTGCTGTCCTTAGGTTAGTTAGGTTTAAGTAGTTCTAAGTTCTAGGGGACTGATGACCATAGATGTTAAGTCCCATAGTGCTCAGATCCATTTGAGCCATTATTTTTCTTGTCACGGTCTGCACGGCTTCCCCCGTCGGAGGTTCGAGTCCTCCCTTCGGCATGGTTGTATGTGTTGTCCTTAGCGTAAGTTAGTTTAAGTCAGATTAAGTAGTGTGTAAGCTTAGGGACCGCTGAACTCAGCAGTTTCGTCCCATAAGATCTTACCAGAATTTTTTTTTTTCAAAAACAGAAAACAAATGGTCCAGAGTTTCAGGCGCCACCATGTGAGTCAGTGCACCACTCACGAACGTCAGAACACGCTAGTTTCTGGAAATATACAGCAGAACCCTTGCTAGCATTACTGCGCAGTATTCCTTATGCTGTATTTTTTTCCTGACGGCACATTACGTGAATGTTGACTGCTAACAACCGGCTAAATTTTATGCCCTGCGGTCATTAGAAAATACGACACCAGTCAGTAAAGCGCGAAAGGGCAATATCGGTTTTACGGCTCCGCGTTTTTCACGCCGGCGCGGGGAAATGTCACAGGCGGCGTCCTCCGTGTCCACGTGGCACGGACTGGCGAGAGCGGGGCAGGTGAACGGACGGGGATAATCCCTGCACGCTGTGTGCTGTTGGGATCAAGGCAAGCTACCGTGGTCAGCACTCGGGCAATGGCGTACGGCCGTGGTGGGAGGGGGAGGTGGTATTAATCAGGAGTCGGTGAGAGATGGGCCGGCCGGGGGATGAGCCAGGGCTGCTCTCGAAATTGCGGTGAAGGCCGAAGACAGAGAGAGACAGAGTGAGCTGATTGCCATTAGTATCGGCTGGTAGCGAGTCAGACCTGTAGTCTGCGCATTCCTCTGTTTCAGATGAAGAGAGGACGACACTCGCCAAGGATTTAACCGTTCATTCCTTACAAAAATATAGTATTCAGAATGTTTAAGGAAATTTCCACCATTTCTCTGTTAATTGTTCATTTACTGTACACAATCATGATTTCGGCTTTTGTAACCATTCTCAAGTGCCCGTTGAAATGTTAAAATATACCTGATCTGTCTGTGACACACATTTAAGCTCTTATTGACCAGTGACCGTATTACAGGATACGAGTACATGGCTACAAAGCCGAAATCATGATTTTATACAATAAATGAATGGCGAGAATTTCTATAAAAAAATTCTATGTGACTGTAGTCCCTCACGAAGGGAAGATCATAGTAGAGTTCAGACTTGCTCTGTGTCAATAAAATAAACAGAAAATGGATACGAGATTTACCCTGCACCTCTACACATTCTTAACCCTTCCTTTGGAACTGGAAAGTCTAAAACACCGCCACTCAGCAGGCCAAACTCAAAAAGGGCAGTCCTCTGATGATAAATGCTTAAAAACATTGCTCGGCAGCCGAAAATCTGTGTCCACATTGTAGGATATTTTTAAGAAAAAGTCACGTCTGTAAATTCCAAGGTGGTATTGCGTGGCAACTGTATTGTTTGACTGACTGCAGACTGTGCGGCTGGTCCCGGCGGAGGTTCGATTCTTCCCTCGGGCATGGGTGTGTATGTTTGTCCTTAGGATAATTTAGGTTAAGTAGTGTGTAAGCTTAGGGACTGATGACCTTAGCAGTTAAGTCCCATAAGATTTCACACACATTTGAACATTTTTTGACTGACTGCAATACAGCCTGTCATCGGTCAGCTGACGACAGAAAATGAATCTCTCTGTAGTTTAAATGATTTACCAATTATTTGTATTCACCTTGCATTGACTCACAACACAGCGATGTCAATCAAACATTGAGATGCTACCGTGAGACACATAACATTGAAGATTCCCCGTGTAGTGATCACCTGCAGTCAACAACGCCATGATCGAGAAAATGGTTCAAATGGCTCTGAGCACTATGGGACTTAACATCTAAGGTCATCAGTCCCCTAGAACTTAGAACCACTTAAACCTAACAAATCTAAGGACATCACACACATCCATGCCCGAGGCAGAATTCGAACCTGCGACCGTAGCGGTCGCGCGGTTCCAGACTGAAGCGCCTAGAACCGCCCGGCCACACCGGTCGGCCAGTCGATGATCGCTACATGGAAATTATGGCTCGTTGGTAACCAAGGAGAATGCAGCAGACTTGTTTCTTGTCTGATCGGAAGAAACTCGAAGTGCCCTGCGCACACAGCCAGTAACTGCCTCCACACTGTATTCGAAACGTGTTTCCGACAAACCCCACAGAGTGGTGTGCAAAGAAGATGGGCATGGGAACATCTGGAATGGAACAGGTCAATGTGTCGCACTTTGTCCTTGCTGAAGAGTACAAGACTTGTCTGACACCTGAGGATCGTTCTAGAACAGTATGGAGGCTCCCAGGAATCAATAAAATTTTAACACGTTTTTATTAGGTCGCTTTCTAATCTGTCTGCTTCAGCACAAATTTTTCCATGCAATCAAGCTTAGACGCTGACGATAACGATGGAGGCAGTCATTGAAAGTATGGGATTCTATCTGAATCTGACTTGGTAAGTAAACCAAGAACTTTGTGAACAAATATTGCAGCTGACTTTATAAACTACCTGATGGGCTAGTAACTTTAGATTTAAAAATCGCTCAGAACTGGATGAAATGCATTATTAGGTCTATTTATTGTCTGTCTGTTTGATAGGGGTAAGGGGCGCAGATGGGAGTAAAAAACGTTGGTAACACCTGACATCTCGGCTGCCCTACGGAACCAGTATGTTGTGTGGGTACCAGCGGAACGCATTCCAGGCGGTTTGCGAGCAGATGGGTACAGCTGAGCAGAGAGAGAGGAAGAAAGAGAAGATGAACAGAGAGAGGGAGACGAAAGCTTGAGTGCAGTGTATGTGACTCATGCATACATTGGCGAACTTGTGGGTAAATAGCTAGTGTATACATATAAAACAAAAATAAAATTTTAATACAACACGTTTTTAAATAGGACTAAAAGGTATAAAGTAACTTTTATTACTGTACAGATTCCTAACCCTGTACAGACAGTTCTATATGTCCATGCTTGTGAAATTTTAATAGCTATTACAGCACTCGCGACTTTAATAATTAGACACATTGACGGGTGTCTGCTGTAATCAGACATCTTTCGTAAGTTCCATTTATTTACAAATCGATTGCTGGCATGCACTTACGGTTTTGTATCAGTAATACACTGAACGATTTCCGCATTTACTCTGCTACATTGGCTACACTTAGGTGTGTGATCATTGGAGAAAGTTTTGGTTCAACCAATGAAACTGACGGCGTGGTCGCCTGATGGGGCAGGCTAGCTTTTTCGAAATGAGGAAGCGGCAGGTGGAGAGTAGCAGACAGTCGGAGTTGTTGCGAGTGGGCAGACAGTGCTGGCCAGGAAAAGGTCACTAGAAGCTGTGTGTGATGATCAGGCAGCTGATGTATTCTGTTTTGGCACTCCTGTGGATACAAAGCACGACACTTTTTTTTTTTTTCATCAGTCTACTGACTGGTTTGATGCGGCCCGCCACGAATTCCTTTCCTGTGGTAACCTCTTCATCTCAGAGTAGCACTTGCAACCTACGTCCTCAATTATTTGCTTGACGTATTCCAATCTCTGTCTTCCTCTACAGTTTTTGCCCTCTACAGCTCCCTCTATTACCATGGAAGTCATTCCCTCATGTCTTAGCAGATGTCCTATCATCCTGTCCCTTCTCCTTATCAGTGTTTTCCACATATTCCTTTCCTCTCCGATTCTGCGTAGAACCTCCTCATTCCTTACCTTATCAGTCCACCTAATTTTCAACATTCGTCTATAGCACCACATCTCAAATGCTTCGATTCTCTTCTGTTCCGGTTTTCCCACAGTCCATGTTTCACTACCATACAATGCTGTACTCCAGACGTACATCCTCAGAAATTTCTTCCTCAAATTAAGGCCGGTATTTGATATTAGTAGACTTCTCTTGGTCAGAAATGCCTTTTTTGCCATAGCGAGTCTGCTTTTGATGTCCTCCTTGCTCCGTCCGTCATTGGTTATTTTACTGCCTAGGTAGCAGAATTCATTAACTTCATTGACTTCGTTACCATCAATCCTGATGTTAAGGTTCTCGCTGTTCTCATTTATACTACTTCTCATTACCTTCGTCTTTCTCCGATTTACTCTCAAACCATACTGTGTACTCATTAGACTGTTCATTCCGTTCAGCAGATCATTTAATTCTTCTTCACTTTCACTCAGGATAGCAATGTCATCAGCGAATCGTATCATTGATATCCTTTCACCTTGTATTTTAATTCCACTCCTGAACCTTTCTTTTATTTCCATCATTACTTGTCGGCCGCGGTGGTCTAGCGGTTCTGGCGCTGCAGTCCAGAACCGCGGGACTGCTACGGTCGCAGGTTCGAATCCTGCCTCGGGCATGGGTGTGTGTGATGTCCTTAGGTTAGTTAGGTTTAAGTAGTTCTAAGTTCTAGGGGACTTATGACCTAAGATGTTGAGTCCCATAGTGCTCAGAGCCATCATTATTTCCTCGATGTACAGATTGAAGAGTAGGGGCGAAAGGCTACAGCCTTGTCGTACACCCTTCTTAATACGAGCACTTCGTTCTTGATATTCCCTCTTGGTTGTTGTACATATTGTATATGACCCGTCTCTTCCTATAGCTTACCCCTACTTTTTTGAGAATCTCGAACAGCTTGCACCATTTTATATTGTCGAACGCTTTTTCCAGGTCGACAAATCCTATGAAAGTTTGATTTTTCTTTAGCCTTGCTTCCATTACTAGCCGTAACGTCAGAATTGCCTCTCTCGTCCCTTTACTTTTCCTAAAGCCAAACTGATCGTCACCTAGCCCATTCTCAATTTTCTTTTCCATTCTTCTGTATATTATTCTTGAAAGCAGCTTCGATGCATGAGCTGTTAAGCTGATTGCGCGATAATTCTCGTACTTGTCAGCTCTTGCCGTCTTCGGAATTGTGTGGATGATGCTTTTCCGAAAGTCAGATGGTATGTCGCCAGACTCATATATTCTACACACCAACGTGAATAGTCGTTTTGTTGCCACTTTTCCCAATGATTTTAGAAATTCTGATGGAATGTTATCTATCCCTTCTGCCTTATTTGACCGTAAGTCCTCCAAAGCTCTTTTAAATTCCGATTCTAATACTGGATCCCCTATCAATTCTAAATTGACTCCTGTTTCTTCTTCTATCACATCAGACAAATCTTCACCCTCATACAGGCTTTGAATGTATTCTTTCCACCTATCTGCTCTCTCCTCTGCATTTAACAGTGGAATTCCCGTTGCACTACCGAGCGAGGTGGCGCAGTGGTTAGACACTGGACTCGCATTCGGGAGGACGACGGTTCAATCCCGCGTCCGGCCATCCTGATTTAGGTTTTCCGTGATTTCCCTAAATCGCTCCAGGCAAATGCCGGGATGGTTCCTTTCAAAGGGCACGGCCGACTTCCTTCCCCGTCCTTCCCTAATCCGATGAGACCGATGACCTAGCTGTCTGGTCTCCTTCCCCGAAACAACCAACCAACCAACCCGTTGCACTCTTAATGTTACCACCGTTGCTTTTAATGTCACCAAAGGTTGTTTTGACTTTCCTGTATACTGAGTCTGTCCTTCCGACAATCATATCTTTTTCGATGTCTTCACATTTTTCCTGCAGCCATTTTGTCTTAGCTTCCCTGCACTTCCTATTTATTTCATTCCTCAGCGACTTGTATTTCTGTATTCCTGATTTTCCCGGAACATGTTTGTACTTCCTCCTTTCAACAATCAACTGAAGTATTTCTTCTGTTACGCATGGTTTCTTCACATCTACCTTCTTTGTACCTATGTTTTCCTTCCCAATTTCTGTGATGGCCCTTTTTAGAGATGTCCATTCCTCTTCAACTGTACTGCCTACTGCGCTATTCCTTATTGCTGTATCTATAGCGTTAGAGAACTTCAAACGTATCTCGTCATTCCTTAGTACTTCCGTATCCCACTTCTTTGCGTATTGATTCTTCCTGACTAATGTCTTGAACTTCAGCCTACTCTTCATCACTACTATATTGTGATCTGAGTCTATATCTGCTCCTGGGTACGCCTTACAATCCAGTATCTGCTTTCGGAATCTCTGTCTGACCATGATGTAATCTAATTGAAATCTTCCCGTATATCCCGGCCTTTTCCAAGTATACCTCCTCCTCTTGTGATTCTTGAACAGGGTATTCGCTATTACTAGCTGAAATTTGTTACAAAACTCAATTAGTCTTTCTCCTCTTTCATTCCTTGTCCCAAGCCCATATTCTCCTGTAACCTTTTCTTCTACTCCTTCCCCTACAACTGCATTCCAGTCGCCCATGACTATTAGATTTTCGTCCCCCTTTACATACTGCATTACGACGACACTGGTACGAAGTGATAATATACTGATCCACTGAAATGGGGAGACAGAGCTGTGCATGAGTGCAGTAATGAGTTCGTATTGAAGACATGAGAACAACAAGCAAATACCGCTGCTCTCTATTTCCGTATATAGCAACACAAGGTAAAGGGTACTTCTCTTCGACTTGCCGGGTTACATTAGAAGAAGGTGGATTTTCAGTTCTTCTGGTGGATTGTATTGCAGACTGGCTTAACGGCTACGATCTTCGTGTGGCAGATTTTGGTCTGATCTTAATTTAACTCATGATCGGCTGTAGTAGGACGGTACTTTATTTACCTGATAGTTCTTGGATTTTTCGTACCAATTTCTTTGATGAGAGTAGTAGGTGTGTGTACAGCGATCAGTTGGACAGTGTAAGTCTTCTGTAAATTCTGAATTATGGCGCCAAATTTAGCGCAAATCTCATATCTTTATTTCAGATTAGAAATTTCTGAAAATTTGATTACCTGAAGCATCAATCTTGTCACCTAGTAGAAGAGAGCAAGCGTGGTGTGTAACCCAACACCTACTCGAGTTTTCTTAAACTAAATGTTCTCGTACCTACGTGCTTTTTTCACTGAAAAAACCATTTCTGTTCGTGGTAGAAGCTCACAAGGAACAAGTTTTTGAATTAGTAATTTATTTTGCATTCAAAGAAGGTATGTCACTTTGAGATCTTATAGATGGCAGCTACTCAACATTTTATTTACCTGTTTTGTGGTGCTCTGGCGTTTCGATGCCATTTCGATGAAACACAACAGCTTTATTCGTAAAAGGGTGAATATGAGTTTGCCTAGCTAATCTAGGAGATGTTAAATGGAGCATAAGGTTCCCTTGTGCTGTGTAACTATGGGCGTCTGTAGAACTACACACGAGAATTATCAGTTTGCATTTTGTTAATTTGAGCCTTACTAATTTTTGATGGAATTTTCATACAGATCTTCATTCGAACAAGCCTCGAAAGGCCACGGTACCGACTGACCATCGTGTCTTCCTCAGCTGGAAGGCCTGATTGGATGCGGATATCGAGGGGCATGTGTGCTGCACTCCGCTCTCCCGACCATATTAGTTTTCGCGCTCTGTGCCGATAATTCTCAATTGAGTTGCTCCTCAATTGGTCTCATAAGGGCTGAGTGCACCTCACTTGCCAGCAGCACTCGGCAGACACGCAGGTCACCCAGTTAAGTCCTAGCCAAGCGCGACAGCTTTTAATTTCGTTGAGAAGGCTACATATACACTCATTCTAATAAATTGAGGATTAGTACAGAATGGGGTATCACACAAGGTGGCACTACACAAAACTATCGCTAATAGCATAGGCATAGAGGTAACACACACGACACAGATCTGTAAGCCCACGGTATTGGTGAGAAGATGAGATAACCATCCCGAAACACATGTGCTACAAAACGCCACTGTTTCTTGCGCATGTACCCCGACATCACTATGGGATATGATCACCATGCACACGTACACAGGCCGCACAACGGGTTGGCATACTCTGGATCAGGTGGTCCAGCAACTGCTGGGGTATAGCCTCACATTACTGCACCAGTGTCTGTCGGAGTTCCTGAAGTGTCCTAGGGGTTGGAAGACGTGCAGCGATACATCGACCATTCCAGACGTGCTCGATGGGGTTTAGGTCTGGAGAACAGGCAGGCCATGCCATTCGCCTGATATCTTCTGTTTCAAGGTACTCCTTCACGATGGCAGCTCGGTGGGGCCGTGTGTTATCATCCATCAGGAGGAAGGTGGGGCCCACTGCAGCCCTCAAAAGGCGGACATACTGGTGCAAAATGACGTCCAGATTCACCTGACCTGTTACAGTTCCACTGTCAAAGACATGCAGGGGTGTACGTGCACCAATCATAATCCCACCCAACACCATCAAACCACGACCTCCATACAGGTCACTTTCAAGGACATTAAATGGTTGATATCTGGTTCCTGGTTCACGCCAGATGAAAACCCGGCGAGAATCACTGTTCAGACTATATCTGCAGTCGTCCGTGAACATAACCTGAGACCACTGTTCCAATGACCATGTTTAGTCCCCCTTAAACATCCCAACAACCACCACCACCACCATCCAATGACCTTGTACTGTAGTCTTGATACCAGGCCTTACGGGCTCTCCTGTGACCAGGGGTCAGTGGAATGCCCCTTGCAGGTCTCCGGGCGAATAAACCATGTCTGTTCAGTCGTCTGTAGACTGAGTGTCTGGAGACAAAAGTTCCAGTGCCTGCGGTAAGGTCCAGAGCAAAGCTACCAGCAGTACTCTGTGGCCATCTGCAGGCACAGATGGTGAGGTACCGGTTTTCTTGTGGTGTTGTACACTGTGGACGTCCCGTACTGTAGCGCCTGGACACGTTTCCTGTCTGCTGGAATCGGTGTCATAATCTTGAGATCTTGAGATCTGGCACTCGGAGGGCCCGTGCTACGACCTGCTGTGTTTGACCAGCCTCCAGTCGTCCTGGTATTCTACCCCTCATAACGTCATCAGCGTGTGTTCTTTGAGCCAATTTCAGCACTCATTCACCATTAGCACTTCTGAAAAATTCTGCACACTTACTCGCTGCACCGTACTCTGACATGCACCAACACATCTCTGCGTATGTGGACTGCTGCCAGCGCCACCGTGCGACGACCGCAAGTCAAATGCACCGCATGGTCATACCCCGAGGTGATTTAAACCCGAAAACCGCCCACCAGAGCGTTGTTTCACCATGTATCAGAATTATCCTTAATTTATGAGCATGAGTGTAGATGTATACAATGCGGGCGCATGCAATACGTAATTTCCGAAATGGCTATGGTTGTAGACTGTTCTCGTGCTGCTGTGGTTAAAGCAAACAGTACATGACAAAACTGCGCTATCCAAAACCGCCCAATGCAACTATGCTGCACCTCCCGCCATGGATGTCTGGGCTGGACGAAGACTGTGAAGGTGTGTACTGTGCGGATGTGTACTGTGAAGATGTGTACGAGCGAATAGACGTGCAGCTGTTGAGCAACTGACAACCCAGCTGAACTAAGGGGGCTACCGTCAGTGTCTCCTCAATGGCTCTTGCTGCGTAATGGCTTCCGCAGCGGACTCCTCGTTCATGCACCCATGCTGACTGCTGTTCGTCAGCTGGAATTTGCACTCCAGTACAGCAACTGGACGTCCGCCGAGTGGTGATGGGTAACCCTTTCAGATGAATCATGTTTTATGCTCCATGGGAGAATTATCCATTGGCATGTACGGCATGAAACGTCTCAAAGCAAAGGGTCCATCCCAGAGCAGGGAGCAGAGTCGGTGATCTCGTCATTCCGTAGGACACAATGGATCAACACAAGTACGCATCTATCACTGAGGATCATGTACACCCCTACATACAGTCTCTTTTTTCACGGCACGATGGCAACTGTCAACTAAAAACTAAACTAAACTCCGTCCGAACAGGTCATGAGGGCCCAACGGTAACGACCGGCGGCCGTGTCATCCTTAGCCCTCAGGCGTCACAGGATGCGGATATGGAGGGGCATGTGGTCAGCACACCGCTCTCCCGGACGTATGCCAGTTTACGAGACCGGAGCCGCTGCTTCTCTATCCTCTTCAATTGGTCTGACAAGGGCTGAGTGCACCCCGCTTGCCAACAGCGCTCGGCAGACCGGATGGTCAGCCACCCAAGCGCTAGCCCCAGCCCAACAGCGCTTAGCTTCGGTGATCTGACGGGAACCGGTGTTACCACTGCGGCAAGGCCATTGGCTAACTAGCAACCATCAGCAGGATAATGCAATGTGTCACACACTTTGCAGTGTACGTGCTTGGTTCGAAGGACACCAGGACGCTTTCACCCTTTTCCCCTGGTCGCTGAACTTCCCAGATTTAAACACAGACTCTCTGAGACTACCTCGATCAGGCTGTTCGCGCCCTGGGTCCTGAACAGAGAAACCTAGCGCAGTTGGACACAGCAGCACTGGAGACAGCATATTTCTACATTTCTATCGATAGCTTCCAGAACCTTATTTACTCTCTTTCTGCATGTCTAGCAGCAGTCCGCGCTGTAATAAGTGGTTATTCAGCCTTTTGACTGGTGGTCCCATTAATGTGACTTGTCAATGTATTTAGTGGGTAACAACTCAGGCATCAATTATGTACTGCATGCGCGCTACGTTTCTCGTTATAAATCTTGCAAGTATTATCATAGCTATTACAAATTAACAAGTACAAATTTGAAGAGTGTATGGTGTTAGGGATCTGTATGGGGCTAGGAGAAATTATATTATACTTTTTAGTCCGATTTAAAAACGTGTTGTAGTAAAAACATATTCAAGCAATGCAGTCTCAGCGGTTGAGAAGGGAAGTGAACCATGCTTTCTGCCAGTAAATGAATGCCTGTCGGTCGCGTCTCACTACTAATATGGGAATTTTATTACTGTGCATCATAATCGCAACAGTTAGTGTTCAGCTCTACAGTCACCATTTCGGCGATGGTATCGTGTTTCAAGAAAATACTGAATGAACGCTCTGCGCCCTTCTTTCGGAAATCTTGCTCTAGCAGCTAGACACCGAAAGGAACTGCCAGCGGTATCTGCTGATATGATACCAATTAAGCACACATGGGGCTTGCCGAAACTTCAGGTGCATCATCGCAGAAACTCCACTCAAAACTCCACTCACACACTGACTGATTTCAGAACAGGTGATGAATAGAATACTCTCGAGCACCCTGTAGACAGCACTCCCATGAGTATTCAACCATCCTAAAATGCACGTATTGAATATTTTAGATTTCACACGTGTGCCCTTTAGAACAAGGATTCGACTTTTATAATGCTTATTCTCTCATTGCCTGGTCCACTTCATCTGAGCACACGCATATCCACATGTGCGTATACAACTTTTTGAGTAGTAAATGGCTCTGAGCACTATGGGACTTAACATCCGAGTTCATCAGTCCCCTGGACTTAGAACTACTTAAACCTAACTAACCTAAGTACATCACACACATATATGCCCGAGGCAGGATTTTCGAACCTGCGACCGTAGCAGCAGCGCCTGTAACCGCTCGGCCACAGAGGCAGGCTTTTTGAGTAGTTTATATATGAAACAGAAATCGGCTTAAAATGGGACCATGTAGGATTTAATAATTTCATCCAGTAAAATTCTCTCTTTACAGCACTGTTTGAATTATTCAGTACCCAATGCTATATCAACACTTATTTTGATTCTTTGGTCAACCAGAGGTTTACATTTTAATTCTACCAGGATTTGGTATTATCTCACGTGTTGTGTGTCAAGAAAGAGGGAAAATTGAATCATTTGGAACATCAGGTACAATTTATGCCATATTATGAATTTGATTAATAGGACTTATTGTATGAGCTACCAGCTTGCCGCATGCTTGCCATGGGACTGCACAACGAGAACAGGCGAAGAGTCGGCGAGATTTACGCGGTGATCACGTGTAGCGATCACGTGCATTGTGCAGCAGCTGTGAGTATGGACGAGGTAATAATCTCGTCAACTTGGTGTTGAAAGTATTATTCAGGCACACGAACGGACCTTTTCTGTACCTGTCAGGTGGCTTCCAGCAGGACATCTAACACCGAATTGTCTGCTGCAAGCCCTCAGGTTTGTTTCTGAATTCAGGTGTTAGTGTGCAGTTGACTCCCCACGGAATGTCCCTATTTTCTATGTTATATAGAAATCTGTTCTTTGACTAGTTGTATTCGATGTCCTCCTCTCTTCGGACCTCCCGTGTGCTAGGTGCTATGACGAGGGCGTGCTGAAAAGTAATGTCTTGGAATGTTTTTTGAGAAAACTCTTAAAACCTTTAAAATAAAACAAACTTTATTGTAATTCTACGTCTTTACTCTTCATGTCTACATATTTACAGCCCTCTGCCGCTAGACGGCTCCGAAGTGTAGCATGTAACGTGTCTGTGTGTAACGTAACTATGTTGGTGCTTGTGTTGTAGTCGTATTTCGAAGTTGAAGAGATCGTCCTTATGCGGAGCACTCTCTCTTTCAGTATAAAAAAGCCAGCCCACACATGAGCATTTCGACATCTGCAACACTCCGACGCCTTGGGTTCACTGTCATCAATCTACATCTACATCTTCATCTACAGGGATACTCTGCAAATCACATTTAAGTGCCTGGCAGAGGGTTCATCGAACCACCTTCACAATTCTCTATTATTCCGATCTCGTATAGCGCGCGAAAAGAACGAACGCCTATATCTTTCCGTACGAGCCCTTATTTCCGTTATTTTATAATGGTGCTCGTTCCTCTCTATGTAAGTCGGTGTCAACAAAATATTTTCGCATTCGGAGGAGAAAGTTGGTGATTGGAATTTCGTGAGAAGATTCCGTTGCAACGAAAACCGCCTTTCGTTTAATGATGTCCAGACCAAATCCTGTATCATTTCTGTGACACTCTCTCCCATATTTCTCGATAATACAAAACGTGCCGCCTTGCTTTGAAATTTTTCGATGTACTCCGTCAGTCCTATCTGGTAAGGATCCCACACCGCGCAGCAGTACTCTAGAAGAGGACGGATAAGCGTAGTGTAGGCAGTCTCCTTGGTAGGTGTGTTACATTTTCTAAGTGTCCTGCCAATAAAACGCAGTCTTTGGTTAGCCATTCCCACAACATTTTCTATGTGTTGCTTCCAATTTAAGTTGTTCGTAATTGTAATACCTAGGAATTTAGTTGAATTTACGGCTTTTAAATCCTCCGTACTGTCCCAACTTGGCCCCATCCGATGTTCGTATGTTTCCAAAACTTAAAGAACACCGTATAGGACTTCACATTGATAGTGACGGCCGGACCGAGTGACCGAGCGGGTCTAGGCGCTACAGTCTGGAACCGCGCGACCGCTACGGTCGCAGGTTCGAATCCTGCCTCGGGCATAGATGTGTGTGATGTCCTTAGGTTAGTTAGGTTTAAGTAGTTCTAAGTTCTAGGGGCCTGATGACCTCAGAAGTTAAGTCCCATAGTGCTCAGAGCCATTTGAACCATTCAAAAATGGTTCAAATGGCTCTGAGCACTATGGGACTTAACAGCTGTGGTCATCAGTCTCCTAGAACTTAGAACTACTTAAACCTAACTAACCTAAGGACTCACACACATCCATGCCCGAGGCAGGATTCGAACCTGCGACCGTAGCAGTCGCGCGGTTCCGGACTGCGCGCCTAGAACCGCGAGACCACCGCGGCCGGCTTTGAACCATTGATAGTGACGAAGTGATGAGACGGTATCAACAAACTTGTCTCTCCTTGAGAGAAATGTGTTCGTCGCCATGGCGACTACGATGAGAAATAAATATGTAGACATCAATAATAAATATTTAGAATGTTAATTATGTTTGTCTTATTTAAAAAGGCATTACTTTTCAGACAGCCCTCGTAGAATTCACCGTGCATCCCAGATCGTATGGAGAAGAAGGAGAACCTATTATTCGAGTCCTTGGAACTGATTGTTTTGCGCTGTTTTTTGACATTTTATTTGTTGCTAATGTTTAGAGTTCCAATTTCTTATTTAATGGGTAGCAAAACACTTAAGTGCATACTTAAGCTCTCTCTGTATCGAATGGCCTGAACGAAATGAGCGTCGTGGTATGACAAACCCATCTCCATGCTGTTGATTGTTCCGTCCAGTTTGAAGTTACTGATGTATACAAAGCAAGCTGATACTGGCTTTTACCTTTTCATGTCGTTTAACATCTTTCGGTTCCCATGCCATGTACGTGCCTTATGCGCCTTACCCAGTGTAAATTTGTAAATTTGTGGTAAGGTCTTATGGGACCAAACTGCTTAGGTCATCGGTCCCTAAGCTTACGCACTACTTAATCCAACTTACACTAACTTACGCTAAGGACAACACACACACTCATGCCCGAGGAAGGACTCGAACCTCCAACGGGGGAAACCGCGCGGACCGTGACAAGCCGTCCCAGACCGCTCGGCTACCCCGCGCGGCTTACATAGTGTCAACTGATATCAATAGTGCCATTGGAACACAGCAAGTCGTTTTTCCTGTACCATCCGGGCTTGAAACTAGTGGGCTGATAAATTATGCTGGTGCCTGACTTGCTACACCAATAGGATGTTGAGAAGGAGTCTACAACTGGGTTAATGACCGTATATGGAGAGAGAAAGAGACAGAGAGAGAGAGAGAGAGAGAGAGAGAGAGAGAGAGAGAGCGATGGAGGGAGAGAGTTCAATTATGGTGAGAAAAAAGTTCACCGTGATGTATCAGTCCATTTAAGTTTACCACCTAACTCTTAATAGACCAGAGAACTCAAATCCCAATGTGTCTCACTGCTGCGGAAGTGTCAGCTCTGTGGAAAAGCGGCTCTGACGTTTGTAGTCATTTCATCTCGCACATCTCAAGACGGTGCGAAAGTGCCAGTCAATATAAGCGTCAACTCAGCTTAAAGACAGTTGAATGACGTAACCTTAAAAGTAGGAAGAGAAAACAGAGACATGGAGTAAAGAAAGCACATTGAAGTTTAAGTAGCAAGAGTTAATTTGTCGCGACGAACCAAACGTCAGTGCAAACACACAGTGCACGGTCACCAAATATCTCACATTGCGTAATAGGATTGCATGTAATATATGGCCGAAACATTTTCCCTGAGGATGTTAGATATCAGCTCTGAATGAAATGAAAGAACACAGTGATTGGTTACTGTTTCTACTGGATTTCGGGTGATATACGATTTATAAATAAACCTTATTTTATTATAGAAAGCTTTGTTTTTTAGACTGTTAATTGTTCCTGGTGATAACGACAACGAACAACTTAAATTGGAACCATGACACAGAAAATAACGCTGGCAAGACGAACCAAAGTCTGAGTTTTCTAGCAGAACTCTTAGAACACACAGCAAACGTTTTAAATAGGTTTCCCACGCTATGATTGTCCGTTCTCTCCTGGAGTATTGCTGCACTGCGTGGGAATCTTGCGGTATAGGGTTAACGGAGGACATCGAAAAAATTCAAAGAAGGGCTGGTTTTGTATCATCACAAAACAGGGGAGAGAGTGTCACGGATATGATAAGCGCATTGGAGTGGCAATCATTGAAGCAAAGGCGCTATTCGTTGCGGCGAGACCTTTTCACGAAATTTCTATCACCAACTCTCTCCTCCTGAGGCGAATATATTTAGTTTACTTCCAGCTACGTAGAGAGTAATAACCATGTTTATAATATAAGAAAAATCAGAGCTCGCACGGAAAGAATTAATGTATTTTTTCCCAAGTGCTGTTCAATATTGCAAGGGCAGAGAAATAGTCTGAAAGCTGTTCGATGAATCCTCTACTAAACACTGAATTGTGAATTGTAGTAATGGGGATGTGGATGTAAAAAGTGTACTAATTTCCTGGATGGCATTTACATGGGGCATCGTCCGTTGCTTAACATAAGCCCACAGGAGCATGCAGGGTGACAATTATTGAACTATATGAAATAAAATCGTCGTAACTTCTGCACGGTTCGCGTTAGGACGTTAAAACAGAACGGCTGGCAGCTGGGCATGATGGCAATTAATATGCGTTGTATGGTTTGATTTAGCGACGAAACCCACTTTCATCTGGATGGGTTCATCAATAAGCAAAATTGGCGCATCTGGGGGACTGAGAGTCCGCATTTCGCCATCGTGAAGTCTCTTCACCCTCAACGGGATCAAGTGGTTCAAATGAATCTGAGCACTATGGGACTTAACATTCGACAAGATGTGGTTCATGCAAGACGGAACTCGACCCCATCAAAGCAGAACAGTGTTTGACGTCTTGGAGCAGCACTTTGGGGACCGCATTCTGGCTCTGGGATACCCAGAGGCCACTGGCATGGACCTCGAATGGGCGCCATATTCTCCGGATATGAACACATGCGACTCCTTTTTGTGCGGCTATATTAAAGACAAGATGTACAGCAATAACACCGAAACCATGGCTGAGCTGAAAACAGCCATTCAGGAGGTCATCGATAGCATCGATGTTCAGTCTCTTCAGCGGGTCATGCAGAATTTCGCTGTTTTTCTGCACCACATCATCGTCAATGGTGGCAGGCATATCATATCGAACATGTCACACACTAAATCCGAATACCTACAGTGAGGTTTACGTGTTGAATAAAGTGTGTGCGTGCCGTTGTTTGTAACTAATTTACGTCTTTTTTTTCATATACTTCAATAAATGTCACCCTGTATTTAAATCGGTGAAGTGATCACAGTTCATCGTGAGATCAACACAAACTGGACATTCATGGTCGTTTTTTACCAACTGAAGAACGCTGAAAGCTTTGCCTAGTCACACCAGCTGTTGCTCTGCGGCATTCTGTAGTGGCTCCCTGTACCATGACATAGAACTACCTACACAAGAAGATGCAACTTAAAGTTGGGTAACCAATGGTGTGAGTCTCTAATCGACTTCGGTAAATACAGCAGTTGCGGACTATTGGAGTTTTAAATCAGTTTTTCATTCTAATAGTTATAAAGCCTGTATGTAAACACCTGCTAGACAATATGAATTATGAATCAGTTATACAGGGTGAGCAGAAAATCTTGCCTTGATTATAACAATTATTATAGAATAACCGTTTGACATAATAATTTACATTTGATGCCGTTACATAGGTAATTGTTACTAGTTTTTTAAGACCACTTATGTTAGTAAACTTCAACGTGTGCTCCCTTGGTAGCTCGGAGAATGTCGACGCGGTATTCCAGTTCCCGCCAGGTGTTTCGTAACATGTGTTCTTGGTTCAAATGGCTCTGAGCACCACGGGACTCAACATCTGAGGTCATCAGTCCCCTAGAACTTAGAACTACTCAAACCTAACTAACCTAAGGACATCCATGCCCGAGGCAGGATTCGAACCTGCGACCGTAGCCATGCCTCGGGCATGGATGTGTGTGATGTCCTTAGGTTAGTTAGGTTTAAGTTGTTCTAAGTTCTAGGGGACTGATGACCACAGCAGTTAAGTCCCATAGTGCTCAGAGCCATTTGAACCATTTTTTTTGTAGCGCCGAGAACCGCCCGGCCACTCAGGCTGGCTGTGTTGTGTCACAGTACCCACAGCAGCTTGTATCCTAGCCTTCAGTTCGTCGACGTCAGCAACTGGTGTGACGAGGACTCTGACCTTGATATAGTCCCAGAAAAAAAAGTCAAGGGGCGTAATGTATGGAGAGCGGGGTCGCCAGGGTGTTGGACCGTTCCTTCCAATCCACCGATCCGGACATTACTCCCCTCTCCAGACATTACGCCCCTTGACTTTTTTTTCTGGGGCTATATCAAGGTCAGAGTCCTCGTCACACCAGTTGCTGACGTCGACGAACTGAAGGCTAGGATACAAGCTGCTGTGGGTACTGTGACAGAACACATGTTACGAAACACCTGGCGGGAACTGGACTGCCGCCTCGACATTCTCCGAACTACCAAGGGAGCACACGTTGAGGTTTACTAAAGTAAGTTGTCTTAAAAAAACATCTAGTAACACTAACCTATGTAACGGCATCAAATGTAACTTATTATGTCAAACGGTTATTCTGTCATAAATTTTTATAATCAGGGAAAGACTTTGAGCTGACCCTGTATATAATTCACCCATTTACACAATTATTTTGTATCAGATTTTCGTCTTCTCTGACAATGTTTTAGACTACGTTTGAAAAGAAATTATTTTCATCCCTCTTGCATACGAGTAGAGATTAAACAGAATCAGTCTCACACTGTCTAATCTGCTGCTGGGCTATTTAGGCGCTGGATGAAACGCTGAGATAACGGAGTAATTACAGTCTTAGCTTTTTGGATTAAGAGCTACTACTGCCGCTCCCGGTGTGAGAACGGCTCCCGCAACTGTGTAACCAGCAACGAGACTTTATTTACACATACCTCCCATCTGCATTCTGAGAAAATCTCTGTGTGCACGTGTACGTGTGTTGCTGTGCTAGCTGTGTGGCGCGGGTGTATGCATTTCTCTGCACGGATGTACAAGAATAAATAAACAAGCGCAGACAGTGAGTCTCTTCCAAAAGGTTTCAGCCTAAGACAGGGTATCTCTACATCTCCCAGAAGTCTTATAACAGCTTAAGCCGAAGATGACGAAACTGCTGGTGTGGCAAAAGGAGCTTAGCCCAGTTTACCTATGTATGTAGTGTGTTGTAATAATTCTGTAACTACCATCCAGACAGGTGGCAGAATGTTGACTCTGGAATTAAAACAATAAGCCTGTGAGCTATTAATTCCAGGAGTGGCACAGGACTCGGCCTTAATGCCGAGCTCGTTCTGTTTTCCTTACATGTCTTCCTGAAGAGGTGTGGTGAGTAAACACCATTCTGTACAATTGAGGTGGCGTGCCAAGTGATGCCACTGATGAAATTCGGAAGTACAATCGTGTCCAGATGTATGCAAATTATGGAACTAAAGCTGAATATGGAAAAATCGCTGATTACCTTATTGTCAAATTTCCACCGAAATGGTCCTTAATTATGTAGTGTACATTTCTC